>NW_007735398.1:20066-21726 GCF_000696425.1 Galeopterus variegatus | reverse complement strand
AGAGAGGTAAATTCCTCATTCCCTCTCCTTTTAAAGTGATCAGAACCATGCCCATGACCACCATTAACCCATCAATGGATTAATCCACTTGCTAGACATGGTCCTCACAATCTAATCATCTCTTCAAGGTCCCTTATTCCCATTACCATAATAGGATTTCCCACCCTCTCAACACTGTCACAGTGAAGATTAGCTTTCTAATACATTAAACTTTGGGGGACCACAATTCATAGTATTTAAATTTTATTAAAGAAAATAATATTATTTGAATGAATTCCTATTAATAATCTATAAGTTCTAATTGAATGAAAACTCAGAAGTTCATGCCAGATGATATAATTTGAAAGAAGTAATAACAATGCTGATATTTAATATTTAATGAATATATAAACTTCTGCATGGTACTTTGCATTTATTTATTTGTTTTTTATTTATTCCTTATAACAACCATATCAGATGGGTACTATGTGTGCTATTATCATAAATAAAAGAAGTGAGAATTAAAAAATGTAAAAAACTTGCCAAAAAATTATAGGTAGAAAATCAAAGTGTATTGAGTGCCTATATAATGTGCTAGTCATTGTGTTAGACATTTAAACTTCTTCCTGCCTCCCCTGATAGCTTCTCCATCCCTTCCTCCCTCTGTTCCTCTTTCTGTGCCTTCCTAACTTTCTTTCCTCCTTCCTTCTAACAAATATAGTTTGAGTGACTACTATGTTCCAGGCATGTTTTCAAGCACTGAGTGTTAAAGTTGTAAATAAGACAAAAAAGTTTGTCTTCATGGCATTTATTCTTGTACAGAGNGTGTTAAAGTTGTAAATAAGACAAAAAAGTTTGTCTTCATGGCATTTATTCTTGTACAGAGAAATTCAGATATATATTTAATTAAATGAATATGATTAAATCAGATATGAATAGGTGCTGTGAATCAAGAAATATAACAGAGTCGTTGGGTACCTACTTTATGCTGATTAGTTAGGGCTAGCCTTTCTAAAGCAGTGACATTTGAATGAAAGAAACCACTGTGGAATAGTCAGGGGAAAAGGAATTTCAGGCAGGTAGAGTCACATTTCACCCTCTTAGTAAGTCCAGATAGGAGTTATTATTCCCATTGTAAAGACACCCATGATTTTAGCCAAAGGCTGAGAAGTGATATTCCCATTGTAAAGATAAATGGATGTCCAAATATATTAAAATATCCAAAATCACAGTTATGAAGTCAATATGGTGGAGTGTTGGTATCAATCACAGGCATGTCTAATTCTAAAGTTGTATGTTTGTCATAATACAAAGCTATTGCCCATTTAATTGATTTGAGTATCTCTCACACACATACACACACACAAACCACCTGTATATATGAGGAGTATATAGAAAAGGGTCAGACATAGGGGTATGTATGACGACACTTGTGTGCACATGTGTGGCTGTGCGTTTATCTGTATCTACAGCAGTTACAAATTTATTTTCAGATGCTTGGGTCTGTGATGTTTTTTAAATTAAAAACTTTTTCCTTACAAAAATTATATCCAAATGCTTGACTGATCTCTGAAATACACCAGAGAAAATAATCATGCATGGATAAAGCAAAAAATATCAGTATGGCTAGTGCTAGAAATAAAAAATAAAAAAATTTTTTAAAAAGACTTGTGAAGAGGGC
>NW_007735398.1:13252-18606 GCF_000696425.1 Galeopterus variegatus | reverse complement strand
AACATTGCCTCCTGGAGTGTAAGAGCCAGGTGGAGAAGGTGTTTCAGAGCATGGGCTCTGACTGGTTAGTTTATATATGAAAGGCATGCTCCATGGAAAGTTCTTTACCATCTTTAGGAATTACCTAGCTTTGAGAGGGGCAGCCTTTTCCCAGTCAGCAAGGCCCCAGATGCTAGGGCATCAAGAACACGGAAAATAAGAAAATACAGTCAGACCCTACATGAGAACATTTTGGCCAATGATGGACAGGATATAAGATGTGGTCACATAAATTATAATGGCTACACCACATAGCCTAGGTGTTTAGTAGGCTATGCCATCTAGGTTTGTGTAAGTACCTTCAATGATTTTTCCACTACAACAAAATCACCTAATGATGCATTTTGATAACATATTCCCATTGTTAAATGACGCATGTTTGTCTAGTAAGTACACAATTTTGCAGCAAAATAAAATACAGGTGTCTTAGTTTTCTATTGCCAGATAAATTGCTGCACACTTTGTGTCTTAAAACAACATAAATGGATTCTCTCACTGTGGCCATGGGTCAGGAGTCCAGGCACAGTATAACTGGGTCCTCTGCTCGGAGTCTCATTAGGCTGAAATCAAGGAGTGAATCAGGCCAGCAATCTCATTTGAGGCTCAAGGTCCTTTTACAAGCGCACTGGTTATTGGCAGAATTCAGTCCCTTGTGGTGGTAGGACAAGTTCCCTATGTCCTGCCAGCTGTTGGCTAGTGTTGCTCTCAGCTCTCAGGCCACCATCAGGTCCTAGCTCCATGATCTCCTTAATAGGTAATTCAAACACAGCTTCTTCCAAGCCAGTGAGAGTTGTCTCTCTCCAACTTATGCCTCAGGCTTCAAGAGAGTAAGAACTCACCTGATTAGAGCAAGCCCACCTAGGACAATCTCCCTTTTCATCAACTCGGAGACTTAGGGACCCTTTCCCCTCTCTCCACAGCTCCCACATGTGTTCACAAATCCCATACATTACCCAAACTCTGGGGCTTTAGTGCAATCATCCATCCGATGCTAAGAATAGTTTAGAGAAAGCATGAAAAGAAATACCGAAGAAATTGGAGAGTGTCCAGTCCCTGTCTACATTTACTGTGCAGAAGATTTAGTTTTAACCTTTCTCAGCTCTGCTTCCAGAACTCCAGGGCCTCGCTATTAACTAGTACGTGCATTCGGAGTCTGGAACGTTACTTTAGGCTGTTTCTGAAATCTCCTATAAAGAGATTTGAATGAGGTAGAGAAAAGCTATGTCTATTTACTAGACATGTCTGACATGCCCTGCCCAAATGGCATTATCCCCCTTATTCTACCTTTGAGCCAATCAGAGAGGCCATTTCATGACTAATCTTAAATAATTTGGGAAAACTAGGTCAATGTTGGGCCTGATCCAGAAGGTTTTAATCCAGCTGGTTTAGGAGGGTTGTGTTCAGTTCCAGCAATTTTTGTTGTTTCTAGAGTTATCAGAATGAACCAGTGGTTCTTAACAGCGGATGCTTCTGCATTTGGCAATGTCTGGAGACATTTTTTTTAAATTGTCATAACAAGGCGGGTGCTACTGGCACCTAGTGGAGGAGGCCATGGATACTGCTGACATCCTACAGCACTGTCTCCCATGACAAAGAATTACCTAGCCCAAAATGTCAGTAGTGCTGAGGTTAAGAAACCATGGGCTAAACCAAACCTTTGGGTTTGCCCAGGCTGTGTGCCTTCCATCAAGGTGAAGCTCACCCCATGATGCCAGGACAAAGACAGACTGAGTCCCCCAAGACACAGGATTGCCCCTCCCACTTCATGCCCCTCCCACCTCCAAGGAGGTGCACATGCTCTTGCTTCCCATGGGGACCTGCCCTTTAGAAAACTGAAGACACTCAATCTAGACCTAGACACCCAGCCTTCCATAGGAACAGGACATAGATGAGTCTGAGCTGGGGCTTGGGGGCCCCACTGCTACTTTCTCCACCGGGCCTGCTGACCTCTGGGGTAGGTGTCCCATGGGGACCTGCCCTTTAGAAAACTGAAGACACTCGATCTAGACCTAGAAACCCAGCCTTCCATAGGAACAGGACATAGATGAGTCTGAACTGGGGCTTGGGGGCCCCACTGCTACTTTCTCCACCGGGCCTGCTGACCTCTGGGGTAGGTGGAAGGGAAGCAACATCCCAGGAGCTTAGGAGAAAAAGGCAAAGATCAATCAAATGAACTGATATAAAGGAGTCTGAGAAAGGAAAGAAAATATACTTTTAGGTTGGTGATGCAGAAGCAATTTAAGGCAGAAGCCCTAAGCTTGAAACTAATGTGCCTTGCTCATAAACGACCCTATTTTGTACATTTATGTTAGGTAAGTTCCAGAAAAAAGAAAAAAAAAAAAGAAAAATATTTTACCTTTTGGGGGTAGGGGAAGGGATTGTGGGTTGTGAAACTGCACATCCTAAGTCTTTCTGGTTGTTCTGGCTAAGGGAACATCTCAACGTCTCTGGCTAAGGGAAACGCTGCTCGAATTCCTTGCTCCATGACCTTGGGTGTGGTGTAGTGGCTTTGGAGCCAGACCAACTGGGTGAGATGCTTTATCAGCTGTGTGTCCTTGAGCATGTTACTTAACTTTCTCCTGCCTCAGTTTCCTTATCTGTCAAGTGGAGATAATATGCTTGGGTTATTATGAGAATTAAGATAACACATATTTATACGGTGCTTAGACTAGTGCCTGACCTTTAGTTAATGTTGCCTGAATGTCTGTAGATTAATTCTAAGGTCTTTTATCAGCTGTAACACCCAGTGGGTCAATGGTCCTTTCCTGTTACTATCTACAATATTATGTAATAAAAATTCTGACCCCAAATAGGGCCTGCAGGCAATCCCTGGTCCAGAACCAGCACGTAGCATCAAGCTCACTTTGTGTGGCTTTCGAAGCAGCAGACAACTTGAAGGGGTTCTCATCAATAAAGGTGAAACACAGAGGTCTTTGATTAAGCTGAGTTTTGCCAGAAATTTGATTCACTGAACTCTGGTCAAGTGGCATCATTTTGGCTAACTGAGGTTTTCCTTCGAGGCTTTCCCTGTTCCCACAAGAGGGCATGTCAGTTTCGTTCATTGTGTTTCTGCTTATCCTTGCTTCTCTCAGGTATAGATCAGTACTCTTGCTTCATTTGGGGGAAGGCTGGTGCTGAAGAAGGTTACAGAAGGAGTGTGGAGACAGTAAAATCTAACAGCCCCATTTAGCCTCAGGGAGATAGATGCCTGGGGAGGAGAGGTACAAGGACCAGCCAGCCTAGAGTGGTGCAAAGAGTCCTCTTCACCCCCAGGCCAGTTAAACCCTGGATTGCACAGAAATGACAGGCTGAGCATCACCAGCTATGGTCCTGCAGGGCCACCCCTGAGAACACCACATGCAGTTGGAAGAAAATACAATCTCTCCCTCTCCCCCATCACATTGGGCGTGGGGGTCGCTGCCAGGACTGGGGGCTGCCAGGTTCATGCAAACACCAAATCCAGGATCCAACCAGGCTCCCTTAGAAGTATTCAGTGCCCACCTCTTCTTTCCATGTCACCTGGTCTCATAGCCTCCTCTGCTGGTGGAAGGTGACAGGATTTTGTCAAATAGAGAGGATGACTGGTGTTCAGTTTCTACCTATTGTCCTGGCATAATTATTAATAATGCCCCTTTTACTCTCAGAAGTGTCCCAGTCGGAGGATGAGTTGTATGATTCATCCTACACTTAGACAGCATCTCTTGAAACTGCAGCTGGGAGGCATCTTCATGCACCTCGGAGTGTGGATGTTGTGGACGTCCATGTGCACAGGAGCACAGTAGGAGGGGCAGGGCTGGAGTCTGGGAGCCTCTGCCCACTCAGTTGGCAGAACTAGAGTCTCCGCTCAGAGAGCACTAGTGAGCCTGGCTCAACACATGACATCTTTCCTCCTTCCCTGCCTAGCACTAGCCCACAGGTGCAGCTATAGGTGGGACATGCACAACGGGTGCAGTGTGTGATCACAGCACTGGTAGCCCCGTGAGGGAAGGGTGGCAGGGCTGGGCATTGTGGGGTAGACAATATATGATGACCAAAATTCTACATGCAGTAGAGAAAAGGCAGACACAGTGGAGAATCCAGGGTTTGCCGCCTACTCACTGACTGGCCTTGGGCAAGTTATGTTCTTCTAGAGTCTGTCTTTCGTCATCTGGTAAATGATGCTGGTGACAGGTCTTTGCAGTGCTTGGAGGAAGGCTAAGAATGGGGTATACATCACCTGACAGGGTTTGCCGCCTACTCACTGACTGGCCTTGGGCAAGTTATGTTCTTCTAGAGTCTGTCTTTCGTCATCTGGTAAATGCTGCTGGTGACAGGTCTTTGCAGTGCTTGGAGGAAGGCTAAGAATGGGGTATACATCACCTGATTGATTGAATCATGTAGATTCAATCGCCCAGCACCCAAGTAGATTTACTACACAGCAGCCTGTGTTCATATCATAGTACCGTTAATACCAAATACCACCAATATCACTGCATTGCAGGTACCATGACTGAACCCAGGCTACAGACCTTGGAGATCTGAATGGAATTATGGGCGTCCCTACATAGGGAGCAGTCCACACCGGTTCCTGCAGCAGTTTTCTGTTTACTAAGAGAGGGGGCTTAAATAATATTTGGGGCATTTAAATGGGCTGACTGTGAGAATGTAAAGCAGGCACCTCCTCTCAAAAGTCCACTTAAATGTATTGCTCAGCTGACGGGGCTCTAGGGAGTGGAAAGCTTTAAGCACATTTACTCTTCGGATTCATGCAGACCTGTCTAAAGGATGGGCAGTGCACACAGGCAGAATCCACCCTACAGGAGGGACAGATGGCCTGAAGAGAGGCTTTGAGACAGAACTCANGGGGGAATCAGAATAGAATATTAGAGAAGAAAAGATAACCAAAATGATTCCACGAGTTTTTTTTTTAATTTAAATTTTATTATCATTCAGATATGGTAAGGCCAACAGATCAGAAGATGACTGCCATTGAAAAGATAGTTTGTTACTCACAGTTCCCAAAAGAAGGGGCACACCACACCATGGGGGCGGGGGAGAACAGGGAAGCACCAGAATCTGTCAGGAGGCGGGAGGGAAGCAGGAATCATAGGCAGAAGCCTTTGCTGTGGTTGTTGTGAGAAGGAACGAGTGAGGCAGGGTAACCAGACAAGGCAAATTTAGAATCTGCTGGTTTGAATAATTTTGGTGGGCTTCAGGGTATTTATAGCTGTGTCTAGTTGTCTGGTACTTTGCCCTGAGATGACTAGGACAGAGTAACATTGCCTCCTGGAGTGTAAGAGCCAGGTGGAGAAGGTGTTTCAGAGCATGGGCTCTGA
>NW_007735398.1:8633-12911 GCF_000696425.1 Galeopterus variegatus | reverse complement strand
CAGGATTGCCCCTCCCACTTCATGCCCCTCCCACCTCCAAGGAGGTGCACATGCTCTTGCTTCCCATGGGGACCTGCCCTTTAGAAAACTGAAGACACTCGATCTAGACCTAGAAACCCAGCCTTCCATAGGAACAGGACATAGATGAGTCTGAACTGGGGCTTGGGGGCCCCACTGCTACTTTCTCCACCGGGCCTGCTGACCTCTGGGGTAGGTGGAAGGGAAGCAACATCCCAGGAGCTTAGGAGAAAAAGGCAAAGATCAATCAAATGAACTGATATAAAGGAGTCTGAGAAAGGAAAGAAAATATACTTTTAGGTTGGTGATGCAGAAGCAATTTAAGGCAGAAGCCCTAAGCTTGAAACTAATGTGCCTTGCTCATAAACGACCCTATTTTGTACATTTATGTTAGGTAAGTTCCAGAAAAAAGAAAAAAAAAAAAGAAAAATATTTTACCTTTTGGGGGTAGGGGAAGGGATTGTGGGTTGTGAAACTGCACATCCTAAGTCTTTCTGGTTGTTCTGGCTAAGGGAACATCTCAACGTCTCTGGCTAAGGGAAACGCTGCTCGAATTCCTTGCTCCATGACCTTGGGTGTGGTTTAGTGGCTTTGGAGCCAGACCAACTGGGTGAGATGCTTTATCAGCTGTGTGTCCTTGAGCATGTTACTTAACTTTCTCCTGCCTCAGTTTCCTTATCTGTCAAGTGGAGATAATATGCTTGGGTTATTATGAGAATTAAGATAACACATATTTATACGGTGCTTAGACTAGTGCCTGACCTTTAGTTAATGTTGCCTGAATGTCTGTAGATTAATTCTAAGGTCTTTTATCAGCTGTAACACCCAGTGGGTCAATGGTCCTTTCCTGTTACTATCTACAATATTATGTAATAAAAATTCTGACCCCAAATAGGGCCTGCAGGCAATCCCTGGTCCAGAACCAGCACGTAGCATCAAGCTCACTTTGTGTGGCTTTCGAAGCAGCAGACAACTTGAAGGGGTTCTCATCAATAAAGGTGAAACACAGAGGTCTTTGATTAAGCTGAGTTTTGCCAGAAATTTGATTCACTGAACTCTGGTCAAGTGGCATCATTTTGGCTAACTGAGGTTTTCCTTCGAGGCTTTCCCTGTTCCCACAAGAGGGCATGTCAGTTTCGTTCATTGTGTTTCTGCTTATCCTTGCTTCTCTCAGGTATAGATCAGTACTCTTGCTTCATTTGGGGGAAGGCTGGTGCTGAAGAAGGTTACAGAAGGAGTGTGGAGACAGTAAAATCTAACAGCCCCATTTAGCCTCAGGGAGATAGATGCCTGGGGAGGAGAGGTACAAGGACCAGCCAGCCTAGAGTGGTGCAAAGAGTCCTCTTCACCCCCAGGCCAGTTAAACCCTGGATTGCACAGAAATGACAGGCTGAGCATCACCAGCTATGGTCCTGCAGGGCCACCCCTGAGAACACCACATGCAGTTGGAAGAAAATACAATCTCTCCCTCTCCCCCATCACATTGGGCGTGGGGGTCGCTGCCAGGACTGGGGGCTGCCAGGTTCATGCAAACACCAAATCCAGGATCCAACCAGGCTCCCTTAGAAGTATTCAGTGCCCACCTCTTCTTTCCATGTCACCTGGTCTCATAGCCTCCTCTGCTGGTGGAAGGTGACAGGATTTTGTCAAATAGAGAGGATGACTGGTGTTCAGTTTCTACCTATTGTCCTGGCATAATTATTAATAATGCCCCTTTTACTCTCAGAAGTGTCCCAGTCGGAGGATGAGTTGTATGATTCATCCTACACTTAGACAGCATCTCTTGAAACTGCAGCTGGGAGGCATCTTCATGCACCTCGGAGTGTGGATGTTGTGGACGTCCATGTGCACAGGAGCACAGTAGGAGGGGCAGGGCTGGAGTCTGGGAGCCTCTGCCCACTCAGTTGGCAGAACTAGAGTCTCCGCTCAGAGAGCACTAGTGAGCCTGGCTCAACACATGACATCTTTCCTCCTTCCCTGCCTAGCACTAGCCCACAGGTGCAGCTATAGGTGGGACATGCACAACGGGTGCAGTGTGTGATCACAGCACTGGTAGCCCCGTGAGGGAAGGGTGGCAGGGCTGGGCATTGTGGGGTAGACAATATATGATGACCAAAATTCTACATGCAGTAGAGAAAAGGCAGACACAGTGGAGAATCCAGGGTTTGCCGCCTACTCACTGACTGGCCTTGGGCAAGTTATGTTCTTCTAGAGTCTGTCTTTCGTCATCTGGTAAATGCTGCTGGTGACAGGTCTTTGCAGTGCTTGGAGGAAGGCTAAGAATGGGGTATACATCACCTGATTGATTGAATCATGTAGATTCAATCGCCCAGCACCCAAGTAGATTTACTACACAGCAGCCTGTGTTCATATCATAGTACCGTTAATACCAAATACCACCAATATCACTGCATTGCAGGTACCATGACTGAACCCAGGCTACAGACCTTGGAGATCTGAATGGAATTATGGGCGTCCCTACATAGGGAGCAGTCCACACCGGTTCCTGCAGCAGTTTTCTGTTTACTAAGAGAGGGGGCTTAAATAATATTTGGGGCATTTAAATGGGCTGACTGTGAGAATGTAAAGCAGGCACCTCCTCTCAAAAGTCCACTTAAATGTATTGCTCAGCTGACGGGGCTCTAGGGAGTGGAAAGCTTTAAGCACATTTACTCTTCGGATTCATGCAGACCTGTCTAAAGGATGGGCAGTGCACACAGGCAGAATCCACCCTACAGGAGGGACAGATGGCCTGAAGAGAGGCTTTGAGACAGAACTCATTGGGAGGGAGATGGGACTCAGGCAAGCCTCTCCAAACCCAGCACCCAGGACTGAGAAGTAGAATCAAATGATCTTTTTCATACAGCCAGATATAACGTCACACTGTCCTCAACTGTCAGTCATTAATGGGTGTTTTTAGTAAAGTGTTACCTTCACTCCCCCAGGTCCACTGGGTTGGGGACTCGTCTTGTTCACCGCACTGTCTCCATAACCCAGCACAGTGCCTAGTACTGCGAGGTCCTGATGAGCATCCAGGAATGGCTAGTCCGGCCCTGCATGTTGCCACAAACTGAAACTTCTTCAGTCAGCCTCCCTGGCCGGGTGTGTGGCTATTGTGGAGCAGCTGTGGGGGTGTGAATTCAGAAGACCGGGGCCCACGGGATGAGCACAACATGAAGGGAATGCCTGGGTGCCAGGAGGATACACTGGGAACAAAGAGACTGGAGAGCCTCACAGGCAGCTGAGGGGGTCTTGGGTGAGCTGAGGTAGGAGGTGCCCTTTGGGGAACCGTCAGCTCTTTGAGGAACCAGCTTTGTCTAGACCAGCTGCAGGTGACAAAGAAGACTGGAGAAAGGGCTGTGAAAAGAATGAGGTGTCCTCTAGCCAGGCATGTCTTGTACATATCAATATAATATGTAATGTGCATTACTGTAATGTGTAATGAGTTAATCATGTATTATAGTGTGTTATTAGTGTAATACGTAACAGGTGCTAGTGTACTATGCAATGTGTTGTCAGTGTAGCATGTGATGGGTGTTGATTTAATGTTTAATGTGTTAATATAATGCATACTAATATAATATGCTAATAACAGAGTATGTAATATGTATTAATGTAATAAGTACGATATATCAATATAACGTGGAATGTGTTACTAATACAATGTGTCATATATAAGTTGAATGTAATTAGAATTAAATGATTGTGAGGACATGGCCTTGGCAGAGCCCTTGCCCAGATGACCTGTCCTAGCTAGATCTTTTCTAAGGCCAAATGGAGACAAAATCACAGGTACAAGATCTCAGGGAAAGATCTGGACTTTCCATAGCCAAAGGGAAAGTCCAATAGGAAATAAAACGGAGCCAGACACACACACACACACACACACACACACACACACACAGACACACACCACTGTATTTTCAAGGAACAATAACTTAGAACTCACTTTTCTGTATAACTCTTTGATAAAAATTATTTTTAAAATCTTCCAAAATAATAAATACTTTAAAGGCCCCTTCGAAAAAGTAGACCTCCTAGCTGTCTTCTGGGAGCAAAAGGAAAACATAGCTAGATAGATGGATGATGGCTGATAGATAGATAGATCTACTATTTATATGTCTGTGCAGATGCATGCATGTGTCTCCTGTGTTTTGTTTTCATTGGGGTTTTTTCAACCTCAACAACACTATTGACATTTGGGGGAGGATAATTCTGTGTTGTGGGGGGCTGTGTCCCGCATTTTATTGCTTTAGCAGT
>NW_007735398.1:6670-7750 GCF_000696425.1 Galeopterus variegatus | reverse complement strand
AGATGCATGCATGTGTCTCCTGTGTTTTGTTTTCATTGGGGTTTTTTCAACCTCAACAACACTATTGACATTTGGGGGAGGATAATTCTGTGTTGTGGGGGGCTGTGTCCCGCATTTTATTGCTTTAGCAGTATCTCTGGCCAGTACCCACTAGATGCCAGTAGCACCCATCCAGATGTGACAACAAAAAATGTCTCTAGGCGGTGCTAAAGGGCCCCTTCAAAGCAAAATCACCCCCAGTTGAGAAATCCTGCTCTGCATACTAGGGGGGACACAGCCCCATGCTCAAGAGCACAGACCCCCAGAGCTCCCTGACCTTGCTTCAAATCCGACTCCACACATACTAGTCAGTGACCTTGGGCAAGTTAACCTCTTTGTGCCTAAATGTCCTCATCTGTAAAATGGGAATGATACTAGTACCTCCAACACCATGCCTTTGCTCTGAGGATTAAAGAGTTAAGATGTGTAAAGCCTTTTTTATAGACCCTGACACAAAATAAAAGCTTAGCTTCTGTTCCAAATCTCCAAAATAACAGAATGGCAAAGGAAGGAAAGAGCATTCTGCACGTATAAGCGACCATGCAGAAGAAGATGAGGGTGAGGAAATCTGGACTCACATACTTTGAATCTTAGCCAGAAACCCCTCATGCCTGGAGAGTTGAAATCAGGTGGAGTTCATACAAAATGGTGTCTTCACAAAATAGAACTGGATTTATGAAAACACAAAATGTTTCATGAACGAGAAGGTGGTTATCAGATGGTGGATGTGCAGTGCTTGGCAAATAGCTGATGCAGTTTATGTTAAATCTTTTGATTATTCTTTATAATTAGTTGCATGAGGTTTATTCCAGATCCTATCTTTACCCAGACCTTGCCCCAAATGCTGGCCCAGGGTCTGCTATTCCGCTGCTGTTAACTGGTGACAGAGGCACACGGTGAAAGGAACTATACTCGGCAGCTGCAGGCCTTCACCATTTCATTTCCACTGGAAATTTGAAAACTTCTGATAACATGAGAGCGTGCGTTCAGTTTCAGGACCACAACTTTGTTCTAACTGTTGCACTCTTGTGACTTTGCAAG
>NW_007735398.1:4382-6253 GCF_000696425.1 Galeopterus variegatus | reverse complement strand
GTGCGTTCAGTTTCAGGACCACAACTTTGTTCTAACTGTTGCACTCTTGTGACTTTGCAAGGGAATAGCACCACATCTGTTGCACTCACCAGGCCGGCGAGGGTGTCCGGAGAGCCACAGATAGCGGGCCTCCCTGAGATGCTCAGAGTCCCTCAGGGCTGATATGCTTTAATGGTCCCCAACTGTGGTGAGCGCTTTTGGAGGAGACAGCCTATGAGGCTGCCCTGCCTTCAGGGTAGGAGAGGGGACGGGGTGGAACTGATTGCACTTCCTGCTTGGAGCTTTTACTTTTCAGCTGGCACAAAACTACATCATTCTAATGATAACAGAGATCAGGTTGTTGTGGGCTTGGGGTAAGTGTGTGTATTTTTAAAAATCCACGTTCCCCAAGTAGCAGTAGGAGGTTTGACTTTTCTTCAAATATACAATTTCTGGGAAGAATGAGGAGCTCAGCGAAGGTCAATGTCACCATCTGGACTCCAACTGACTTGGCTAGTAAAACATACAAGAAATGCTGGTCCATAACACAATCGATTGCTCTTGGCATGCAGATGAAAATGAACAGAAAGAGGCCAGATTTTATAATTGCTGGTGAATCTGTTGATGATCAACATGAAACCTTTGACTCCTTTCTTTCCATTTATCATCATTTGTCATTTTCTGCTTCCCATGTTTTTGGAATGATGACCAGATGGAGACCAGGCTGCAGCATGAGGCAGGTGAGAAACAGATGGCCCAGGGGGGAAGAACCCGGAGGCAGGACTAGTGCCCCATTTCAGCCACCAGGGCCCAGGTAGACATCGAGGGACTATACCAGCACAGATGGGGTGTCATTGTCCCTGCTGTCATTATCAAGAAATGAGCAAATGTCACCTTTATTTATCTACAGAGAAATGTGAGGCAGAGGAATGAGAAAGGGAGACCCAGAAGATGGAGTGGGCCTTCTGATTCAGTCCAGGCTTCCAGATGATTCCTGAACGAAGGCGATATGCCTGTCCTAAAAACCTTTGAGCTGAGAGGACAGTAAATCATTTGCATTCTTTTTTCATTCCTATTTATTGTCTACATATAGTTTTTTATCTATTATATAAAAAGAAACAGGGTCTTCTGGGTCCTCCCCCTTTGCCACCCGACAATCTCTCAGCAATAGATATAGAAGGGCATAAACAGCCATAACAAGGCAAAACTCAAATTCGTAGCTCACGCTTCTCTGTACCATAAGCTGGTCAGCAGAGCTCCTTGGAAGGGAGACCCACGGCCCAACACCTGTGCAGCCTGGTCAAACTGCTTTGCTCACAGTAGGGCCTCAGTAAAGTCTGCTGGATTTGGTACCATTATGTATTCATCTCCCATCAGGAAGAACTGGCTCTGACAAAACCAGTCAGGACATTGTCTCATGGGGAAAATACTTCTGAAATGCAAAACTTAAAGCCAGTTCCTCTGACTCTGCCAAGTTTCCTTCCCTCTTTATCTAGGGGCCAGACAGGTGATGTTGAATGAAACAGCTCAGAAATAGCCCCATCTCACCAATAAATTAAATGTGGCTTTTCTGTATGTCATTATCTTCTGCCTTGGGTGGGGCATGCTTTTGAGTTGTCAACAATCAAGGAACAGCAGGTTTTTTAGCTTGGAAAACATTACCGTCAAGGGTGAGGCAATAGACAAGAGAAAAAGGAGAGAAGAAAAATAGAAGCATATCAAAGACCAAAAGGAAAGGGAGGAAGAAGCACAAAGTGGGGGGCCCTAGAGGCTGCTGTGGGGTCACAGAGACATGAGAGTGTCCCTGACGGAAATAGAAGGATTTGTAGGAAACAGCCTTGGAGTCTGATGCCTTCATCCAAACACCGGCTCTGTCACGTACTTTTTTTTTT
>NW_007735398.1:2920-3882 GCF_000696425.1 Galeopterus variegatus | reverse complement strand
TTTTTTTTTTAACAAGACTTTTGATAGTTACTTAGTCTCCCTAAGCCTTGTTTTTGCCCCACAGCATCACTGAGGGGCGAGGGGTAATTGAAGTCCCAAGCATGTGAGCAGCATACTACACTTGTCAGATGTGCGGTTATCAGCTACTGTGGCGATCACATGTACCGTCATAGGTTGTCATCTCTACCACGTTATGAACTGGCCCCTAAACCCAGAGGAACAAACTTCAAAATTGTATTTGGACAATATATCCTCTTGCACTTAAAACAACTCTATTTTAAATATTCTAAGAGCAATATTTTCCACTTTAGGGTTCATATTTAATTTATAATTCATAAAGTATGGCCAAAGCAAGCCAATGAAATTGTTCTAGAAGAATAAATCCTCACATAGTTAAGTAAACAGAAGGAGGAGCAGGAGTAGGAGGAGCAAGAGGAGGAGGAGGAGGATCAGGAGGAGGAGGAAGAGGAGGAGGAGGAGGAGCAGGAGCAGGAGGGGGAAGAGGAGGAGGAGCAGGAGCAGGAGGGGGAAGAGGAGGAGGAGGAGGAAGAGCAGGAGGAGGAGGAGCAGGAGCAGGAGGAGGAGGAAGAGGAGGAGGAGGAGGAGCAGGAGCAGGAGGGGGAATAAGAGAAAGACAAACGACTGCAGCAGTCAATCTGTGTCAGTGACTTTGCCTTGAAATCCATTAAATCCCAAGAGCATTGTGCAAATATGTCCAAAGGAGGAAGGCTATTAGAGAGGAAAAAAGCAGATAAGAACCAGGGGTCTACTCCCTCGCATCCCTTTATTGTTACTCCTGGGTCACACTGTCCACGTGACAGGTAGAGAAGCCAAGGAGGATGGTGAACAAGATAACCAATCTGCCAAGTAAAGCAACGTAGCCCCAGTCCAAACGCTGGCCCAGTGTTTTCCAGTGGGTGCCCCAGTACAACGTCGATCCTTTAAGGAGTTTTATAAGAGAA
>NW_007735398.1:0-1046 GCF_000696425.1 Galeopterus variegatus | reverse complement strand
AATGAGAATGCCGGACCCCTTGTTCAAATGGTTAAGAATTTCAGGATGGTGACTTTAGAGCATTAAACTGAGTGCTGGGACCTTCCGAGCACAAGGTCCTTGTGCAGCTGCACAGGCTAAGCACAGACGAAGCCTGCCCTGCACCCACCACACATCCCAAATACGTTCATTTCTTTAGTGAGTTTGGCAATTACCTGTGAGCAGATTCAGCCCCAGGGTACATTCCAGAAGACAGGCTCTTTGGTGTTCACTCACAGTTTTGTCAAATCTATGATTGTTTTTTTTCTCAATAAGAAATAAATTTGAATATTGGGTAGATGCAGTAAGTGAAATTTTCTCACAGATATAGCTTTAGAGGAAGGCATCCCATGTGCCAATTCTCCCAGGGACTGANCAACCCCCCAGTTGCTCTACTGCCTGGAAATCAGGGACTGTGGAGCAAAGAAAGATGAATTGAGTGCAAGGTTCACCTAGAAGTGGTTTCCAGAAGCAGAAATGGACACAGGATGTTTAACAAAGATTTCCAATGTAGTGCTCCATTTCCGTTTCCTTTTGAGATACTTGAAAGATCTTGTTTTAGCCTGGCAGGGCTCACCTTGTGTCTCAGTGGAGTTTTCCTGGGAGGCATTCAATGTAGAAACGGCGTCAGCGGCACAGGTCCCACTATCCTTTGTGTCTTTTTGTGTTTGTACATTCAATGATGCAAAGGGTTCCATGGCAGCCCCAGTGACCAGATCCCTTCCCCCCACCACCACTCGCAGCCTGCACCCCCTCCTTGGAACTGTTGATTCTTGTAATTGTAATTCCATGTGCAACTGCAGCCCTGCAATGCCAGTCTGCAGCTCTGAGCCCTCTGGCACACAAACTGGAGGGTCTACTGCAATAGAGTGTGTCAGACACCATGAGTGATTCTGGGACAGAGTTTCAGTATGAACAATTCTGGTCATTTGGGGCTTTATTGTTGGATTAGATTTTTCACAGCAATTAGACCTCTCAAAGATTCTTCTAAACTTGCTGTGGCAGAGGTCATAAAGAGACATCGTTAA
>NW_007735397.1:72413-78621 GCF_000696425.1 Galeopterus variegatus | reverse complement strand
CACTGGCTGAGCGCGGTGTGGGCGACACCACACCAAAGGGTTGCGATCCCCTTACCGGTCATGAAAAAGACAAAAAAAAAAAAGACAAATGGCACATTTCCAGTATAGTCCTATTTCCCTTATTTTATGGATGAGAAAGTTGACAGATAAACACTCTGGGTAATACAAAAGTAGTAGCACACACATGATCCCTGCCCTTCTCTGAACATAGAAAGGTAGAAGTGGCCATCTTTGGAAATACCCAGTCATTATCATGTCAGATCTACAGAACCATTAAAAAACCTCCCTCCCCAAAAGGTCTCTTAAAATTGAACAAAAAGTAAAAAGTGAAACAGCAGCTAATTGTTCCCAACATTATATCAAAGCAGGGAATGATTATTAAGTCTGTTCCAGAACTCCCCAGTATGGTTTGAGTTTGGCCAAGCTGTGCCAGAACCTAAGTCCAGAGAAGGGGAAAAAAAGATGATAAATTCAGCCTCTAGTACAATAGAGTTGCTCAGTAAGTAGCTGTTACTGTTGTTGAATGAGTGTTGGAATTTCCTTTTTCCTGTTCCTAGATAGCTGTATAGAGTACAGGTTAAGATGTATCTGATTCCAATTGCTAGCTTGGTAAAGACACTAAATATGGACCCTCGTAATATAAAGTCAAAAACATACGTGTGTATGAGTGTGTGTACACACATAAACTCTCTCTCTCTTTCTTTCTCTCAAGGCCAACATCATTAGGAATGACCTCGTTTTTTTTTTTTTGTTTGTTTGTTTGTTTGTCTTTTTCCTGACTGGTAATGGAATGACCTGGTTTTAAGAGAGAAAAAAAACTGACTTAATCTGTAGTATGGTTTCTGTGAAATAGGAATTTGACAAATGGATTCAATGTTTTAATTTTATAGATAGAAGCTTTGGAGAAAATGAATGAAGATCATGTTCAGAAGAATGGAAGGAAAGCTGCCTCATTTTTGAAAGATGATGGAGGCCCGCCAGTGCTCTATGACGAGTAGCACCAGTACCCATTGCTTTCAGTGTTAGCACAGCGGTGACTGTCAGCTGCCAATAGCAAATGAAGTTATTGGTGACTGGAAATACCAAAACCTGAGGAGTATACAATGGTGCTTCTGTGCTTTTTCCCCCCTTGTAACCCATGTGCCAGATGTGTGGAATTTTTAGCTTGGCATTGAGAGAATAAAGTGTCACTACCTCTCATCTTATGAACAGGATAATATGATTATTTATCAGCTACTGGTTATCTGGCTGAAATAGACCTAATTTTACATGACTCATGGTATAAAATGTTTTGATGAAAATTTTTAAAACATAGGTAACATTTCCAAATATGGGAGGAAAGGAAGATGTGTTTACAAGGGAGGGTTTTGTTACCATGTATTTGCTTTATTCACCTCCCTGTTTTGTGTTGCTTCTCTCCTTGAATATTTTATTGGCCTAAAAATAGCCCTTCTCACTTCTTTTTCCAGAAAGTGGCTATGATTCTAAAGGAAAATTTATTCTCTTTGGTGGACATTACAAATGGAAATTTGGTTTCAGAATGGCTGATAGAAATAGACATAAACATTGTACTTTTTATTGGTACATAATGAAAATGAACTGAAATTTACTTTTTCCATACTCATATCCAAGAAAAGCCATCATAGATTTCTGGAAGAGATAAATATATGAGAACTTCTTAACTATTCAGATTTTTAAATTTAACTTTCAGCTTTTCTACATTTAGGTAAAATGGTTAGGATATAATTCATGGTGTGGCTACTCTTTGTTTAAAATGAAAATGTAAATTATCTGGAAGGCCAGAATATAAGACTTAACCATGTTTGAGATATTTTAATGAAGTCAATGAAACAAAGTTCAGTTAACATTTCACTAAAACAATATATTTATTGATTGATTATAAGAGAAATATAATAAGGTAATTAGAAATGTTAAATAATCAAAAAATGAAAAAGATATATAAAACAACTTGGATGCCAAATTAACCAACTAATTTGAGCTATATGGCCTCACTTTTAATAGTTTCTAATACTGGCTGTACCATAGTGGGACACCACTTTTTCAAAAGCAAGCATTGTACTGGAAAAATACAGTGACTTTGTTAAGATTGAAGTTCATTACAGAAATCATTTCTTCTATTACTGAAGTCAGATTGGAACCACTAAAGATCCAAACTTGCTGGTAACAGAAAATGCAAATCTAAACATTAGTTATATTTGAAAGCTTCTCTTTTACCATTATTTTTAAATGCCAAATATTTGTTTCTAGAAAAATATTTTTGTTCTTGTACCTTTTAACTACATTTCAGAGAAGTATGCTTTTGGGTAGATAGTCATTACATTTCTGAAATGTTTCCTACCCTGAAATAAAATTTATTTAGATGGCTGGTGATTATTGGCTTTACAGAAATTTCAGAGAACTAATTTTTAAAACCATTAATCATTTAAAACTTGTTTTGTTTTCTGACATACTCTGTTTGACAAAGAACAGCAAACCAGTGCCGTGTGGCATTCTTGGAGTGTGCTGTGAACATCCTTTCTAAGAAATTAAAAATGAAAAGATCATTTTAGAATTGGTTCTTTGTGTGGTTTCTTCCTGTTCTTTATATTGACTTACATCCTGACACGAATTTATCCTTTCTGTACAAAACTAAGCAGTACTATTTTAAGCAGATTATTACCCTCTCAGCTTCTCATTTTTAGGTTTCACTTTCAAACAGTCTACTTCATATTACAAATAGGTTCTTCTCTTATAGTTCAAAGTAAATTTTTCACATAGTGGAAAAAGAAAGTGAAAATGTTGGTTTGCTAAGAAAATAAAGTTACAAATAGGTTCTTCTCTTATAGTTCAAAGTAAATTTTTCACATAGTGGAAAAAGAAAGTGAAAATGTTGGTTTGCTAAGAAAAATCAGATACAAATGAAAAAAACACATAAAATGGGGAAATAGGGATATTTTGCCTCACTTTAATGGAAGTGGATATATAAATAACTATAAAATAAGTTATCAAAAAAAGATGACTATGTACAGAATTAATTTCAACATGATAATTTATTGCCAGTTTCCTTTTTATATAAAAAAATCAGATATTTTTCCTGCTTACAAAAGTAGGATATGTTCATTTGAACTTAAATATTTTAGAAATTTAGAAATGTTAAAGTCCCTTGTATTCCAAAAAACATTGTTAATGTCGTAGCATACATACCTGCCCATTTTTTTCCCCCTCAGCATATACTATGTTACTTTCTTTTTTAAAAAAAGTCTTTGGGGCCGGCCCGTGGCTCACTCGGGAGAGTGTGGTGCTGATAACACCAAGGCCACGGGTTCGGATCCTATATATGGATGGCCGGTTAGCTCACTGGCTGAGCGAGGTGCTGACAACACCAAGCCAAGGGTTGAGATCCCCTTACCGGTCATCTTTAAAAAAAAAAAAGTCTTTGAATACAAAGCAGGATGAAGTGAGGTAGCTGCTGGGGAAATCTTGAGCCTGGAGACGCCTGAGGAAGATTAAGGGGATGGATGCCCTAAGACGAGTCAGGGAGTACAGTTTTGACGGCTCATTCAGGCTCTGGGCATCGGAAGAGATTGTTTTTTGCACCGTTTGAAATTCCAAGCACTTTTCTATCACTTTAGAAATAGGGAAAAAAGTTCATCTGGTTGTATTTTCAAACCTGGATACTTAGGTTTTTGAAGATGTATCTTTTTCTATTGGATTTTTGTAAGGATTACATAAAAATTAAAGAATAAGTTTTCAAAGTTTATTTTATACTTGGAGACATCAGTTTACTAGCTTGAAGGCCTCTTGTTTTTATTCTTTGATTTCCAATTTGTTTCCAATTCAAAAATAATAAAAGTACATTTGGAACTGCATTACTTTCACTGTCCTAGGCTTTCCAACTTTCTCCTTTTTTTCAGGAGTTAAGATCAAATATAACAGATAAGGAAGTAAAGAATGGAGGGAGAAGATGTATTGATTACAGAATAAGAGCTATTATTTATAGCTCTATAAGCTTTTTTTTTAAAAAAAAAAAAAAAGTTTATAGAGAAAAAAAAAAAACCTTTTTTTTTTAAAAAAAAACTTTTAAAGGCATAAAAAAAAACCTTTTTTTTTTAAAAAAAAACTTTTAAAGGCATAAAAAAAAACCTTTTTTTTTTAAAAAAAAACTTTTAAAGGCATAAAAAAAAACCTTTTTTTTTTAAAAAAAAACTTTTAAAGGCATAAAAAAAAACCTTTTTTTTTTAAAAAAAAACTTTTAAAGGCATAAAAAAAAACCTTTTTTTTTTTAAAAAAAAAAAAAAAAAAAAAAACCTCTAGTGCTTTCTAGGATAGAAAGAACACAAATAGAATACATGACATAAAACCATGAGAACAGTATCAGGGTAAAGCCCCAAATGAGCCAAGATTTATGAAAATGTGGAAAATGTCAAAAAGGGTTTGAAAAATTAAATTTGAAGCAAGAAGAAGAAACATTAAGTCCATTGCTTGAAGTATTAGTCTTATTATTAATACAATACAACTATTTATGTCTTTTATCTTTTTGAACTTGTACCAAATTTAGGAAATGCTAAAACAAACATTGGACAGAGCAATTGAAATCTGTTAGGGACTGTGTCTCCCCTGCCAAATTCATATGTGACTGTTTGGAGAATAAAGTCTTTAAGGAGGTAATAAGGTCAGAAGGGTGGGACCTTAACCCAAAAGGCCTTGTGTCCCTTAAAGGAACAGAAATCAGAGACTGACGTTTTTCTGCACAAGCACAGAAGAAAGGCCACTTGAGGACACAGCATGAAGGTGATTGTCAGCACCTCAAGGAGAGAGATCTCACCAAACAGCAACCCTGCTGGCACCTTGATCTCAGACTTCCAGCCTTCAGAACTGTGAGAAAAGAAATTTCTATTAAGCCACCCAGTCTGTGGTATTTTGTTATGGCAGCCGGAGCTAATACAAAGCCCAGGGTACATTTAAAGCTTTTTTGGTAAGTGAGGGTTGGGGAGGGCATCCTACTGTTTCAACTGGTTTAAGAATTTTGCTTGCATGAAAAATTTCTGAGATATTTGGGAAAATTTCAGATGAGATTGTAGGAATATTGCCTATGATTGGTGAGGAATCATGGAGAATGGGAGGCTATTAGAAATCTGTAGGCGGGTCACTCCAATACCACTTTTAAAAGGGGAAGAAGGTACATGATAAGACAGTATGTTGTGCATATGCATACAGAATTATTAAAATTATGTCAGTACTTGAGCTTGCATGAATTTCTAAAAAACCATTAAGCAGTGTTATTAAAATAGGAAAATAAAATAGGATTTTGGACTAAGGCTTTTTTCCCAATGAGCTGGAAAAATACAGACAACATGGTGGTAACTTTAGACAAGGTTACGTATTGAGCAACTTGTCAAACTAGATTCAGGAGACTCAGGATCAATCCTAGCTTATTAAATGTTTTTAGCAGTGACTTGACTAATGATATGAAGGATCCAGTTATCAGATGTATGAAATGACGGGTATCTGGGACTGAAATATACCAGAATTTAACTATTCACCCATTGTGAAGGACATTTGGGTTGTGTCCAGCTTGGAGCTATCATGAATAAAGCTATTATGAACATTTGTGTACAGGTTTTTGTGTGAACTAAGAATGCAGTTGCTGAGTCATGTGACAAGTGCATGTTTAATTTTGTAAGAAACTATCAGACTATTTTCTAGAGCGGCCCTACCATTTTACACTCCCACCTGCAATAATGTGAGTTTCTTTGCAACCCACCATTTTGTATAATCACTATTTTTTATTTTGGCCATTCTAATAGGTGTTTGGAGGATACTAACCTTTATAAAACACATGTATTTCACAGGGCCATAGCCTACAGCATAGTAGGACGAAAGTCCTTAGTTGAGTAGGACCAAAGTCCTTAGATTAGGCTGTACCATAGTGGGACCAAAGTCCTTAGTTTTAGCAGGACCAAAGTCCTGTGGTTTTAGCCATAGCCTAACTTTAAAAAAATACACATAGAACTGCTAAGATTGGGAAAAACCAAAAAACTTTCGCAGGACTAATGTCTTTGATGTAGATAAGAAAATTGAAACACAGCAAAAGTGATTGCTCTGGGGGCAGTTGCTCTTGGTGCAGATAAACCTAAACGATGGGAAAGTAAATGAGCTAAAATCTTCAAGGCTGTTCTGGTAGTTAGTGGTTGGGGGATGTTCCACA
>NW_007735397.1:70853-72128 GCF_000696425.1 Galeopterus variegatus | reverse complement strand
AGCAAAAGTGATTGCTCTGGGGGCAGTTGCTCTTGGTGCAGATAAACCTAAACGATGGGAAAAAATGAGCTAAAATCTTCAAGGCTGTTCTGGTAGTTAGTGGTTGGGGGATGTTCCACGTCTTACCATCAGCTGTTTCTTTAATTTTCTTAGGGAACTAAGCGTTGCCATGGTGATTATCTCATTTCTTTTTTATGTCACAGCTTAGTTTTATGACTCCTTTTGATGGTAAATTGCTTGAACTATTTTAAGTTACACCTGCTTTAATGAAGATTGTCATGCAGCCAGTTTATGTTTTCACTATGACTGATTAACCTAACCACCTGTGTTTCTTCTGTAACTTTCTTGCCTGCAAAATAAAAAAAACCTGGGGCCCTTCTCCCTTGAAGGAGTTTTCCCTGGGTTCAGTCACCTTCAGGCCTCTCACTGCTCTGGATAAATGGGCTCTGAGTAATCCTTTGCATCTCCATCACCCTGCAAGAGTTGATGTAGGTGTGTAGTGCTATCCAATGAGACTGGTAGTAATATTAACTTGATTTTTTGAAAATATTTAATGAAATGTATCAACATTTAAAAGATCTGCGTAATTTAGTAAACAAATATTTTCCAAATAACCAATGCGTGACGTTATATCATCAAGCATGAGTGTTCTGGCTTTAAACTTTGTCCACAAATTATTTGATACTCCTCCCTTCAAAAGGTGGAAGCTCATTCCCCTCACCTTGAATGTGGACTGTACTCAGTGAACCTATGGAACAGAATATGGCAGAAGTAATGGTGTGTCACGTCTGAGGTTAGTTCATAGAAGACACTGTGCCTCTGCCTGGCTCTCTCGTATCGCTTGCTCTTGAGGAAGCAGCTACTGGAGTCTGGAGGACACTCAAGAAACCTGAGAGGCCCACGTGAGGAACTGAGGCCTCCTGTGCCAACAGCCACACAAGTGTGGTTAGAAGTAGATCCTTTATGTCTTCAGTCAAACCTTCAGATGATGACAACCCCGGCCAACTTCTTGACTGCAACCCATGGGAGACCCTGTGTCAAAACTACCCAGGGAAGGCCAGCCCGGTGGCGCACTGCTATAGTGCGCCGCTTGGGAGCGCGGTGGCGCTCCTGCCGAGGGTTCGGATCCCACATACAGACCGGCCGCTCACTGGCTGAGCGAGGTGCGGGTGCAACACCAAGGGTTGCGATCCTGTTGCCGGTCCCGGTCCGGTACGGGTGCGACACTGAGGGTTGCGATCCGTTGCCGGTCACGAAAAAAGACAAAAAGGAAAA
>NW_007735397.1:63353-70203 GCF_000696425.1 Galeopterus variegatus | reverse complement strand
AAAAAAAAAAAAAGGAAAAAAAAAAAAAAAAAAAAAACTACCCAGGGAAGCCATGCCCAAATTTCTGATGTATAGAAACTGTTAAATAATAAACGTTTGTGGTTTTTCAGCTATTAAGTTTGGGGTAATTTGTAATGAAGCTATAGATATCTAATACAGTGGGTAAAAGATCCCCGTGCAAAGCTCAAAAAAGACCAGTGGCATCTAATGTAACAATACAAAAAATCCATTGATACTGTTTCAGATTCCACATTACAACTAACCTTTAAGGAACTACCACCTGTCAATTACTAGTGTAGTATTAACGAATATCTACAATTATCTGGAAAGGCTATTAATATATTCCTCCCTTTTCCAGCTACCTCTCTGTATGAGGCTAGATTTTCCTCGTATACTTCAACTAAAACAGGGGATCACAACACACTAAATACAGAAGCAGATAGGAAAATCCAGCTGTCTTCCATTAAATCAGACTTCAAAGAGATTTGCAAAAATATAAAAGGCCTATTTTTCTCACTGAAGTTTTATAAAAAATATTTATGCTCATTTTAAAACCAAAAGGAATTTAGAAAGTTCAAAAAAGAAAATAGAAGTCATCCGAAAACCTGACAAGCAGCAAGAACCATTATAACAATTTTGGTACATATCCTTTCAGACATCTGTCACATTGTCTGCCAAAGAATAAAAAATGAAAACAAAACTCGGAATAACAGAAAAGCCTATGTGTTGTTTTTAGATTTTATAAACTGTCAGAAGCACCGTCAAGCTATTGCAGGAAGAAAACAAGCATGTAAAGTTGCTTATCTTAAACGCCAGGTGTTACCCTGAGCTTTTGGTGGCTCTGGAAAACACAGGCCCCGTGTAAAATAAGAAAACAAACTAATGAATTCTGCTGATTCACTAACCCGCAGGGGCAGCCGGGCAGGCAGGTGACCCTAATCTGAGGAAGGGTTAAGCTAACTGGAGGCTGTACTCAGTTTCCCCTGGCCTAGTTTTAGTTTACCTACTCCTAGGTAGGAGTCCCCTCTCGAGCCCAAGTGAAAGCCTCGTATTTACTAGGACTGCTCCTCTGCAAGCTCTGAACTCAATTTTTACCACCTCAGCCCGCAGCGTTATCTAAAAAAACGTTTTGCTCAGCTTTTCAGCACTTTATTTTCCCCTTATGTTTGTCTGTGAACAGGTGTCAGTCTGGCTGCAAATGATCACTTGAGGTGGTTTACTAATAATAAAAATTCTCAAACCAGGGAATCAGGAACAGGACCTGGGAATTCAATTCTCACCTAATTGTAATTCTGGTTGGTCATTTATGGTGATTTACAGACTGTTATTAGGCACTTAAAAATTTGAGTCCATGGAGCTGGTCATACTCAGTTGGTTAGAGAGCAGCCTTATAACACTAACGTCACAGGTTCAGACCTCAGTACTGGCCAGCCACCAAAATAAAAAAATAAACAAATGAGTCCTGATAATGGTTGGAAACTCAAAGATCTAGAAATGACAGTTGATCTATTTTTTTTTTTTCCTTTTTGTCTTTTTTCGTGTCCGGCAACGGATCGCAACCCTCAGTGTCGCGCCCGTACCGGACCGGGACCGGCAATGGGATCGCAACCCTCGGTGTTGCTCCCACACCTAGCTCAGCCAGTGAGCGGGAACTGGTCTGTATGTGGGATCCGAACCCTTGGCGGGAGCGCCACCGCGCTCCCAAGCGGCACACTGTAGCAGTGCGCCACCGGGCCAGCCCCGACAGTTGATCTAGTTTTAAGGACTCTTTTCAGCCTGGACATTTATCAATGAAAAGATAATTTTTTATGTAGTATATATGCACAATGGAATAATATTCAACCACGAAAAGAATGAAATACTGTCATTTGCGGCAACATGGATGAACCTGGAAGACATTATATGGTAAGTGAAGTTAAGCCAGGCACAAAAAGACAAAAATACCTCATGATCTCACTCATATGTGGAATCTAAAAAAAAAAAAGAAAAGAAAAAAAAGCTGATATAAAGGCAGAGAGTAGAACAATGGTTACCAGAGACTAGGAAAGGGAGGGGGAAGGAAAAACGGAGAGGTTGGCCAGTAGGTACAAAATTAGTTAGAGAGGAGGAACAAATTCTGGTGTTCTGTTGCACAGTAGGGTGACTGTGGCTAACAGTTAAGTTTTGTATATTACATAATAGCTAGAGGAGTGGCTTGTGAATGTTTACACCACAAGGAATGATAAATACATGAGGTGATGGTTACACTAACTACCCTGACCCAATTATTATACAACATGTGTTATCAAAACATCAGACTGTACCCTATAAATATGTACAATTATAATGTGTCAGTTGAAATTTTAAAAAGATAATTTTTTAAATCTAGAAAAAGTAGGGAATCCTATATCTGCATGGGGCAAAATCAAACTGACTGTCTTAATGCCAAACTGTCCAGAGAAAAATAAGTTTGCAACGGAAGGAGACATGTTATGGAGGGCAAAGACTTAGTTTGCAAAGTTAGTTCTCACCCACAGCCAATGTATTAGCTCAGGCTGCCAGAACAAAATACCACAGACTGGGTGGTTTAAACAACAGGCATTTACTTTCTCACAGTTTTGGAGACTGGTAAGCCAGATCAAGGTGTTGGCAGGATTGGTTTCTTCCCAGGCCTCTCTTCTTGGCTTGTAGAAGGCCGTCTTCTGCCTGTGTCTTCACATGGTCTCCCCTCACTCAGTGCCTTTGTGTCCTAATGACTCTTCTTATAAGGACACCAGTTACATGGGATTAGGAATCCCACTCTAATCATGACCTCATTTTCCTTAATTACCTCTTTAAAGGCCCTATATCCAAATACAGACACATTCTGCAGTACTAGGGATTAGGACTTCAACGTATGGATTCTGGGGGGGACACAGTTCAGCCTGTAACATCCAGGCAGATCTCAGTGCTGCTTGCAGACCCAAGGCAAGCTGCACAAAAATCAAGCTTGGCTCTTAGGACCAAAAAAAAAAAAAAATTCCCAAATCAACTGAACCTAATTCTCTGGGAAGAAGGACGAGATGCCCAGTGTTGAAAGGAGGCAACAGTGTTTCCTGAGTTAAGTGTGATTTCCACACACACACACACACACACACACACACACACACACACACACACACGGTACTGTCCTGCCGTCTCCCTGTTCTTGGCAGACATTCCTGTGGGGGTCATATTCAAAATATCCTCTTCTGCAGAGTAGGTTGGTGTATGAGTCCATTTCTGATGCTTATAACAGAATACCTGAAACTGGGTAATTTATAAAGAAACAGAATTTATTTCTTACAGTTTTGGGGGCTGGGAAGATCAAAGTCTAGGGAACATATCTGGTGAGGGCCTTCTTTGGTGGTGACTCCACACAGCAACGCAGGGTATCACATGGCAACTGGGTGGAGCAAGAGAGAGCTGACCTGCTCACTCACTGTCTCTATAAAGCCCTCAGGACCATGCCCATGACCACCCACTAAACCACCAATTTATTACTCCATGAATGGATCAATCCATTCACCAGGATACAGTCCTCACAATCTAATCACCTCTTCACAGCCCCACCTTTCAAATACCATAATTGGATTTCCCATCCTCTTAACACTGTTACAATGTAGATTAAGTTTCCAATATATGAACCTTTGGGGGACACATTTAACCCATAGCACTTGAGTTCTCTTGGGAGCCTCCAAGCTTCTGTCTGCAAGCTTCTGATGGCCTGTCCTTGTTTGGGCATGCAGGGTGAGGGAGGGGACCATGTGAAAGATGATGCCCATCTGCTGTGAAGGAGAGGAAGGGAGTGACAGCCAAAGAGGGATGTGTTTCAGGAAAGTTCTTTGTGTTCATTTTTAGTTCAGTTTTTGTTTTGTTTTTAAGATGGAAGACATGAGCACATTGAAAGGCTATTTCCAGCAACCAGGACTTACAAGAGAGAGGGGATAATCAATACTGTTAAGTTCTCTGACAAGATGAGAGATGGGATTCAAAGAGGTGCTGGCTTTAGCCTTGGGCAGGACTGACTGTTTCCTATCCTAGCAGGAGGGTCACAGGAGCAGAGGGGGCAGCTGTGATGGGCTGTACAACCGATGAGAAGCCTAGTTTCCACCTGATGGCCTCAATGTTCTCCAAAATTAGAGGTGAGGCTATTGTGAAGGGTGTAGAGGCAGTCTGATGAGTGCAGATAAGGCTCGAAAACATCCTTGCATAGAATGGGAGGGACAGATGACAAGGAGGAGAAACAGGCGGGACTGAGGGCCCGTTTGAATTTCCAGCAGTGCCCTCAGCCCTCTTGGACTACTCCTCCAGCAGCAGGCATGGAGAGCAGGTGGTCCAGTTCACCCAGGGGTGAGGCTCTGCCGGACAAGTGTGACAAGGACAGAGGAGCAAAAATATAAGGGTAACAGCAAGAACAGTACCGGAATGGAGCAAAATGGGATTGAAGGTGATCAGGAGGGAAGGGAAGAAAACAGCGGGTGGACAGACTGGTGCAGAGGAGACAGGACCATGGGCTGAGCATCCAAGTGATGTTGAAGAAAGATCACCAGGCTGCCGCTAATAAGCCAGCTGGAGAGATGGCAGCACGTGGCTGGACAGAAGGATACTGCAGGGTGGCCCGCCACCCCGGGTGGGCGAGGCTGAGAGGAGGAGTCTTGTCACTCCTCTGCTGAGCTTCAGACCCATATATCCATCTATTTAGATGTCATTTCTCCTTGGATTCACACGCCCAAAATGGAAATCTTAAAAAAAATTTTTTTCTTTATTTTTATAGCAGTTTGTTTTACAGAGAAATTGAGCAGAAAGTACAGATAATTCCCATACCCTCCCCCGACCCACATATACAGTTTCTCCTATTATTGACGTGTTACATTAGTGTGGGATCTTTGTTACAATTATGAATCAATATTGATATATTATTTTAAATTTTATACTAGGGATCCCTCTTTGTACTGTACAGTTCTATGGGTTCCTCCCTTCCCCCTCTCCTTTCTCTCCTCCTCCTTCCCCAGTGATGGATTTTGGACGTGGCTGGCGCCATTGTGCACACAATAAGCACCAGCACGAAATAGCCGCCGGCCTCATCTTCCACTCCAGCACCAAGCCCCTCCCCGCTTCCCTTTAGGAGAAGCCTCCTGACTTCAAAACAACTTTCCAGCTTCTGCATCATCAGCGCAGTTCTCCACCCAGTTACATCAACCTAATGGTCCCTACCCCCATACATTTCACGCCCAAAAGCTAATATAAACTCTGGCAAGCCCATTGTTGGGGCTGTCCCCTCATTTTCAGGGCAGCCCCGGGCTGTCCTCCATTTTGAGCACAGCCCGGCAGATTTTCTTCCTTTAATAAAGCTTGAACAGTACCCAGCATCTTCGCTCACTTTCTTTCACCCAGACTTCTTTAACTCCAATTCAAGCCCTTCATATATCAAAGCCATTCAAAAGTGGTCCTCTGAAAAATAGAACTACCATGTGATCCAGTAATCCCACTTCCATATTACAAGAGTATATGCCAAAAAAATTAAAAGCGGTCTCAAACAGATATTTGTACGCACATGTTGTTGGAGTGAGCAGGACTGAAGCCCTAAAGCTGCCTGGATTGCGGACGGGGGGGTGGGGGGAGGATTTTTAAAAGGACATTTTTTTTCTCTCCATTCTTTCTTCCCTTCCCCTGACTTTATCTCGCTCGCTAAGTAGGAAAACAGGGCTGAGAAGCTAATTACTTCTTTGCAAAGCTAATAGTTCTTTGAGACTTGTAGAGTTTTGAGAGATGATCAAGGCCAAATGACTGACGCTGACCTTGGGCACCAGCCAAGTACACCACCTCAAATCAAAATCTTGCAGGGTCCTGGGATAACAGCAAAGATGAGAACAGAAACCAGATGAGGCCTTGACAAGACCCTGTACCTGACTCACAAACACGGACCCCTCGGAAGTCACATCTCCTGCTCTGCTTTTCACCTCCCATATTCCATTCCCTCAACCCCTCCTTTAAAAACCCCTCAGTAAATGTGAATCTTTGAGATGGGACAGCCTACCATCTCCTTCAGCTGAATACATCTGCTTTTCTCACACCAACCGTTTGACTTCTGAGGTTTTTTCTTTCCTTTTGGGCAGCGGACCTGAGTCCGGTAACATGTTCACAGCAGCATTAGTCACAATAGCCAACAGGTGGAAGCAACCCAAATGTCCATTAATAGATGAATGCATAAACAAAATGTAGTATTTGCACACAATGGGATGTTATTCAGCTGTAAAAAGGAAAGAAATCCTGATACATACGAACCTTGAGGACATTTTAAGTGAAATAAGCCAGATACACAAGGACAGACAACATAAACTTCCACTTACATGAGATACCTGGAGCTGTCGAGTTCAGAGGCAGAAAGTAGAACGGTGGTAGCCGGCCGGGGGGAGGAGACAGGCGGAGTTGCTGAACGGGGCGGAGTTTGCTTTGTGAGATGAAAAAGTTCTGGAGGTCTGTCCCACAGTAACGTGAACATGCTCGACACTACCGAACCGTACACTTAACAAGAGTTAAGAAGGCGAATTTCACGTGACGTGTTTTTTACCATGTGACAAAAAGGCCTGCCGACCTGCCGTCTAAACCAGGTTCCCTGCTCCACGCTCACCGCGAGCCTGCCGGCTGCTCTCCCTTCCCGCGCTCGTCCAGGCAGGACCGCGGCCCGGGGGCGCTCCGGAAACCCCCGGAAAGTACGGATGAGCCGCTCCTAGACCGGGGCTGGGGCCGCCCTCCCGGGCACGCTGGGGAAGCACACACGCCGGGGCGGCGCCGCCACCCGTTCCCCCGGGACAAGCGGGCTTCCGGGCCACGGCGCCGAGCCTCTGGG
>NW_007735397.1:61404-62704 GCF_000696425.1 Galeopterus variegatus | reverse complement strand
GGACGACGCCGGGGGACCAGGCCCGCGGCCTCCCCTGGAGTCCCGGCGCGGGAGCCGGCGCTCGTTCCTTCCTTGGGGGGTGTGCAGAGGGACCGGGCTCCACCACGGCCAAGTGGCCAGGTGTCCTCGCAAGTGACCACAGGGGTGGACCCCCGAACTAGCGCCACTGACCCAGTGGCCCTGTGGCCAGTGGGGTCAACTGGTACCACGCCAGTCTCTTCCGGGCGCCTTTCGTTGTCTTTATCTGTCATTGGCTGCGCTGGCAGTCAAGGATTTAGACCTTGAGATTTTTATTTTTCTCGGAATTTTGTAAAGGGAAAAAGACTGAACATAAGTGTATCAGCAGTGCCAGTGCGCGAAGCGGCCTTAGTGCCTCGGGGACCCCGATCCAGTCTTGCACAGTGGGTCACACGTGGAGTGTTTTTTGGTCTCTGCTCTCTTTTCCCTTAAAATTCCCGTAAGAGCCAAGCATCTGTGCCCTGTTAGTTTAGTTAAGCCAGGGGCGGGGTGTAGCAGAAGTCATTGCTTGTGTGCTGGCGTTTGAGTCTAGATCCTTCAGAGTTCAGACCACTGACACTGACATTCTTTTCCCTTTCAGGTTTTTGCTGTTCGATCTGGTGGAGCTACCGGGGTGGTCGTGAAAGGCCCAGATGATAGGAATCCCATCTCGTTTAGGTAACAGTGTTGTTGTTTTCAGAATAATTTGGTCGTGTAAACAAAATGGTGTTTTTGTAATTCAAAAGAAGGTTTTCTGCTTTTGTCATTTGCCTCCCTTCAGAGGTCTAAAGTGTGTGTGTACACAGGGAATACCTGTCTGTCGGGAGGGGAAGCAGACACCTGCTGTGCAGCCCAGGTAGTCGTGCATACTGGTACCCCTGGTCAGAGTGAAATATGTGGAACGGTTGACTTGGGAACCAAATACTCCAAAAGTGGGGCTCCTACTTCCTGGTACTTGAAATGAGCAAGTCAGTGCACTGATGTACCCATGTCCTGTTTGTTGACAGGGAAGGGACTTTATTACCTCCTTTGGCTCAGGTCTTTCCAGAGTGTTTGGTAGGTAGAGGAGATTCAGTGTTTCTCATGAAATAATACAAGAAAATCATGTCTTTCTCTGTATTTAAGGTGACTGGGTGTCCCAGTGTACACAAGTGGAACCGGCATAATTATCAATGGCACCCCTTTTCCCTTTCAGAAGCGTCTCAATTTGTATGATAAACTAGCCAGTCACCTTACTGGCTGTGATAACAGAAGAGAAAAGTACAGTGTTGGCCCTCAAGTCAGTGGTGACTCTAAAAAGAAA
>NW_007735397.1:50676-60852 GCF_000696425.1 Galeopterus variegatus | reverse complement strand
GTGTCGCTCGCACTGCGCTCAGCCAGTGAGCGCACCGGCCATCCCTATATAGGATCCGAACGAGGGCTCCCAGCGCCGCACTCTCCCGAGTGCGCCATGGGGCCGGCCCTCCAAAAAGAAATTTTACAGTTGTCCTGTGTTAGTGGGAAACTTTTGAGGCAGAAAATGAGTTGACCTCTCTTTCTTCTACTGTTGTGTTCTCATGTTCTGCAAACACTGATTACAGCCCCTGTGGCAGGTACCAGGCATGTGAGGGCTTTGAAGACTGGCGCCCTTTTGGAGAACTCATAGATTCAGTGTGGGAGATGAGTGAGTGGACAAATAGTATTCCCCGTGTTAAGTGCAGTCATGGAGCTCTCTTCAGAATGTGGGAACACAGGAGAGATGGGACCTTTATTTTGGGGTGGGCCAGAGAATACCACTGCCCAGAAGGTGGGTGGCCTCAGAGTAGGGCAGCCTTTGAGCAAGGTTTTAAAGTATGAGTGGGATGATTTCTAGGTGGAGAACAGGAGAGGCCTTCTAGATGGAGAGAACCCTAGGGGCAATGCCAGGCATGACGTGTTGGGGACTCCAGGTCTGTGTAACTGAAGGTCAGGGTTTCTGTATGAGAGGGCCGGCCCGTGGCTCACTTGGGAGACCGTGGCGCTGACAACACCAAGTCAAGGGTTATAATCTCCTTACTGGTCATCTTTAAAAAAAAAAAAAAAAAAAAAAAAAAGGTTTCCGTGTGAGGAAGGGGAAAGAACAGCTTTCTGAGGTATAATTGGCACACGGTAAACTGTGTGTATCTGACGTATACAGTGTGATGAATTTTGACATATGTATACACCTATGCAGCTCTCAGCACAACCAAGTAATGAATGTGTCCATACTCTCGAAAGGCTCCTCACGCCCCTTTGTATCCATCCCTTGAATTCACTTTTTGACGTGGGCGTGCGGCAGTGGAGGTGGAGCTGCCCAGCACCCTACTGCGGTTTGGTGGTGAGGGGGGACCAGACTCTTCCTTCCAAAAGCTTTGCCTGAGAGAGAGCAAGAGAAGGCAGTGGTTTGTGGAGGAGGTTACTTTGCTGTGGATATATCCTTATTTCTGTCTAATGTCATTCTCAGATGACAAGTATATGTGATTTCAATTCTTCAATTGTTTCTTGCCCATAATCCTGTAAATTTCTCTAGCAAGGTATTGCCAGTTGGATTTTGCTGTTTAAAAAGAGATTCTACTGAGCACTTCAGAAACATAATTTTGACTTTAAACTAGATTTGGCTGTTTCCTGAGTATTTATCTTATCTTTTGTCTTCTCATTAAATGATAGTAACTAGAGTACGGTTGTTTAGTTTAACTCGTAACATACTGTTTCTTCTTAAAGAATGGATGACAAAGGAGAAGTGAAGTGCATTAAGTTTTCCTTAGAAAATAAGATACTGGCTGTTCAGAGGACCTCAAAGACTGTGGTAAGACATCTTTATATAGCGCATTTAGTAAAGGACCTTAGAAATATGTCCGGAAGAGCCCAAATTGCGAAATTCCAGTGTTAAAGCAACCATTTATTATTTTACTGTTGTGAAAGGTATAGTTATGTTGCATCATATTTGAGCCTTTGAAGATGAGAAAGACATTTGAGTAGATAAATAAATATGACCTCGGTGTCATGTTTTTTGACTTAAAAATTTTTTAGAAAGTAATTCAGAACTTCATGCATCTTTTGTATGGCTTGATAGCTAGTAACAGATTACAAATGCGAGCGATATTTGGGCTACTTTGTGAATTAGCCTTACTCGAGTAACTCCATTTATTACTCACTCTTCTCATATCTGAATGCTATGTGTCTAACAGAAACAGATCTTCAAAGCTGGTATATACGTACATATATATATATAAAATACCACTGCCATTTGTAAAGTAGTTAAAGAACTGTTGGGAAAGATAGGCAGAATCCTATGTCAATTTCTTCCATTGTTAAAATTTGAGGGAAGCCTCTTATAAAATACAGTAACACATTTCTCTGACATCAACTACTGGAGGAATGAATTTTCAAAATCAGTTTCTAAACTATAACTGAATATTTGGTTTAACTTTTTTTTTTCAGTTAACCTGCTGCTATTAATGAGGTAGATTATCCAAATTGGTCTTTTTATCTTTCCTCTCTTTGGGTTTCTGTCAGTTTATTTTCTGATCACTTTTTAAAATTTGTCTTTTTTTTCTTCAAGTTTATTTGTCTTTTTATCTTGTTGTATGACAAGGTAGATTGGCAATATGCTACCCAATCTAAATTTTTCTGTGTGTTTTTTTTTTCTTTCAGGAGTTTTGTAATTTTATCCCAGATAATTCTCAGCTGGAGTACACACAAGAGTGCAAGGTATGGACCCAGATGCGTTTTCTGCTGGCTGGCACTGCGCTGCAAGTTATGTTTAGGAGAGCGGTGTATTGTCAGTGGAGTTCAGATCAGGCTGGGCTTCAGTGCTGAGATCTGCTGGGTGGTTGCTCTGTGACATGGGACAGTTTTCTAAATTTCGAAAACCTGTTTCCCCCTCTATAAAAGGGAGTTGGGAGGAGGATGGTGTGAAACAGCCAGTGGTGCCATTGTGTCTGCCTCGCCCTGTGCTTCCTCACTGGCAGTAGCACATCTGGGTCTTAGCCCTTGGTCCCTCATCGCCACCTTGTGTGGGGGTGTTTGCAGGGGGAGTTTCCCTTTCCTGAAGATGTTTTTCTTTCCTCGATTTGTTGTCCTTGTTGCGTCCTAACTCTGTTTCTTTCTCTGGATGTAGATTCTAATCCATGTTAATTAGATTTGCTGGGTATAATAAACTAGGCTAGGGGAAGCTCAGCTAAAAGTGGCAGTGTGTGGCCTGGAAACTAACAGAAGCTGGATGGGGTCCAGCTTTTTGCATCTTTGTAACTGTTTTGCTAAGTGGAGTTCAGGGTGGGCTCCTCCACAAGGAAGGTATATCCCCAAATAACTGAGCATCCCCACATAACCCTGCGGCTGCTCGGTGTGACACACACAGCCCCTCTCGTGGCCCTGCTCTCCCTGTCTGCTTGCATGTTCATGGCCCTGCTGCTCATCAAGTGAGTCGGGTGTGTGATCTCAGGGTCCCCAACCCCACTTCAGTCAACACTCACTGAAGAATCTGAGGCCTTTGTTTATAATGCCAGTTTTTATAACAATGCTGACTAAGAGAATGTCAGCAGTATTTTGATTCCTAGAGGCAGAAGTTGATATTTGTTGTGAGCTTGGTCAGTAACTTTTTTACAAAACTCAGGCTTCCTGTGTGCAATTGACTAGAAGGAGTTAAGATGCAGGTTCTTGAATGAAGGGTTAGGAGCAGAAACCAGGGAAAGCTATATTTAAAAGATTTGATTTGTTAACAAGTACTCATTCTGGGAAACTTTTCTTACATGATACAAACAGCAGAGCATTTTAAGCCTTTGAAGAGAGCTGTACATGTTTTTCTTACTAATTAAAATTTTTTTCTGTAATTATCAGACCAAGAATGCCAACATACTAGGATTCTGCTGGACCAGTTCTACTGAAATCGTCTTCATAACAGATCAAGGAATTGAATTTTACCAGGTATTATGTTTATCATTTATGTTTGCTGGAGAAAGTACTGTGATAAGAGTTTGGCAGTCTTGAATTCAGCACTACAGACATATTTTGAGATTCTAGAGTTTTAGTCTCTTGCTTGGGTTTTTACTCTTTTTTTTCTAAGTGCAAGAAGATACTTTTTTTTTTTTATAAAACATTCAAATATTAGCAAGATATATGGAAAGTAAAAGTCCCCCATAATGCTTAGAAATAACTATTACGAAGAGTTTGGTGCATATTCCTCCATTTTTTTCCTACACACATACAGACATTTTTATTTTCATTTTCTTTTTTACAAAAAAGGGAATAATTGTATATAAACCTTTGCTGCTAGCTTTCTTTTGCATAGCAGTATATCTTGGACATCTTTCTATATTTTATCCTGACTGATTACTATAGTTTATTTAACCAATTCCCTGTTGATGGACATCTGGCTTCTTTTCACCTTTTTTGTGGTTATAGACAATTCTTCAGTGAACATTCTTGCACACATTTGTTTATATTCTTGATTGAGGCAGTTCTTAGAACATCTAAAAAGCTGAACAGATACCACCACATTTCTTCCAGAAGTTTGCACTTTCGCTAGCAATGTAGGAATCTTCATTTTCCACACCTTTGTCAGTCTTGTCTATTTTGCCAATCTGAGAGGTAGAAAGCCATTTTAGTTTGCATTTTTCATTACTAGGGAAGTAAGCATCTTTTCATTTGTGTGTTGTCCATTTGTATTTCTTTTGGGAACTGCCTTTTCATCTTTTATAAAAAAATTTTTATTGTGGTAAAAAATGTATAACATAAAATTTACCATCTTAACTCTTTTTAAATGTATTGTCCATTTGTATTTCTTTTGTGAACTGCCTTTTCATCTTTTATAAAATAATTTTTATTGTGGTAAAAAATGTATAACATAAAATTTACCATCTTAACTCTTTTTAAATGTGCAGTTCAGTAGTGTTAAGTATATTCATTCACTTTGCGGTGAATCAGCTCCAGAACTTTTTCATCTTGCAAAACTGTAACTCTGTATCCGTTAAACAGCTCCCCTTTCCCTCTCCCCCAGCATGTGGCAACCTCCATTGTACTTTCTGTTTCTATGAGTTTGACTTCTTTATATACTTCATATCAGTGGGATTATATAGTATTTGTCTTTTTGTGACTGGTTTATTTCATTTAGCGTATTGTCCTCAGAGTTCATCCATGTTGTAGCATGTGATATGGTTTCCATCTTTTTAAGGCTGAATAATATTCCCTTGTGAGTATAGACCACATTTTACTTATCCGTTCATCTGTTGATGGACGTTTGGGTTGCTTCTGCCTCTTGGCTATTGTGAATAATTCTGCTATAGACATGAGCGTACAAATACCTCCTCAAGATCCTGTTTTCAATTCTTTTAGATATATACCCAGAGTGGGATTGCTGGATTGTATAGTAGTTGTATTTTTTAATTTTGGGGGGGAACTGCCATACTGTTTCCATAGCAATTACACCATTTTACTATCCCTCCAACAGTGCGCAGGGTTCCAGTTTCTCCATATCTTCTCCAACACTTGTTATTTTCTGTTTTTTTGATAGTTGCTATCCTAATGGGTGTCAGGTGATACCTCGTTGTGGTTTTGATTTGCATTTCTCTGATGATTAGTGATGTTGAGCATCTTTTTACGTGCATATTGGCCCCTTGTATCTCATCTTTGGTGAAATGTCTATTCAAGTCCTTTGCCCATTTTTTAATTGGATTATTTGCTTTTTTGTTGAGTTGTAGGAGTTCCTTATATAGCTCAGATATTAACACCTCATGAGATACAGGTGGTTCCTGACTTAGGATGGTTTTTGACTTTGCAGTGATGCGCATTCAGTAGAAACTGTGCTTGGAGTGTCCGTACAACAATATATTTTTCACTTTCAGTACAGTATTTGGTAAAGTAAATGAGATAGTCAACAATTTATATAAAATATGCTTTGTGTTAGATGATTTTTCCCAACTATAGGCTAATGTAAGTGTTATGAGCACATTTAAAGTAGGCGAGGCTAAGCTATGATGTTTGGTAGGTTAGGTGTATTAAATGAATTTTTGATTTAACAGTATTTTCAGTTTACAATGGATTTATCGGGACATAACCCCATTGTAACTCAAAGAGCATCTGTGTATGATTTGCAAATATTTTCTCCCAATCTGTAGGTTGCCTTTTCACTGTTGATTGTGTCCTTTTATGCAGCTGCCTGTTCATCTTTTAATATGTGCCAACTGCCTGACCTGTTGAGAATACTTCTGAGATCTCTATGTGGAGCTAATGCAAAGGATGTTAGGATTCTTTCAGGTTTTAATTTTCTTGACCTAATGAAAACAATATAATTTAGTATACCAGTTGGAGAAAATACATCTGCATAAGCAGAACGGGGGATGTTGACATTAACAGCAGAAAGAAAACTTAAACTTGAGACAAATCCCATACACACAGAAATAGAATTTTGTACATATGGTAGCATGGAAAGGATGGCTTGCTTTATAGAGGTGTTCCTTGTGGTAATCATTTAAAATTATATCTGTTCTCTGTAGTGGGAAAATGCACGTTAAGGTAACCTACATGGTCTTCAGATCTTCGAGAAATAAGTTAAAGAGAAAGAGGACTCTAGCACATGCTTATTTTATTATACTTGAATTATCAAGAAACTCATGCTTCCCGACCCAGACCTCCATGTCAGTTCTTCGGTGTGGCGTTCTATGAGCATTGTCTTGGGGGCTCTATACCGTGTTCCTTCATGTATCTGAATATTTAGCATACATTTAAAATGTGGCTTGATTATAGAATAGTACACTTGTATGCAGTGTCCGTGGAGAAAGGCAGCCCCTCCCAGAGCTGGTGCAAACTAGAGTCGAAGAGACCGGGCAGAAGGCAGATCTGCTGAAGGCTGGGAGGTGGCTGACTTCAGACACAGGCCCTAGGGGTGCTGGAGTGTTTTGACCATACATTTAAAATGTGGCTTGATTATAGAATAGTACACTTGTATGCAGTGTCCATGGAGAAAGGCAGCCCCTCCCAGAGCAAGTGCAAACTAGAGTCGAAGAGACCGGGCAGAAGGCAGATCTGAAGGCTGGGAGGTGGCTGACTTCAGACACAGGCCCTAGGGGTGCTGGAGTGTTTTGACCATCTCCTTGACAAATGAGAACTGTGTTGTCCCTTGCTCTTTGACGTATGGTGCCCAAGCATGTGGAGGCTCAGACACGAACTTTGGGTTGAAATAGCCTGCCTAGGCTACAGTTGATTTGTTGCATTGGCAGGTTCCCTAACCTCTTTGAGCCTTATTTTCTCATTGGTCAGCAAGGACTAATGATGCCCACTAGTGGGGTTGCAGTGAAGACTAAATGAGTTCAGACACGTAAACTCTAAGCACTGGACTTCATAAGTAGTAGCTGTAATAAATACAAACCATAATATTCTATTTAACGTGGTTGGTTTTTTCCTGCTTATTCTTATTTTCTATATTTACTTCATCAATCTTCTGACATTTTGCTGTTTTGTAAGTGAAGATTCTGTTTCTTGTACTTTGCTTTCAGGTATTACCAGAGAAACGGACTCTGAAACTTTTGAAGAGCCACAATATCAACGTGAATTGGTACATGTACTGTCCCGAGAGTGCTGTGATTCTGCTGTCTACCACAGTCCTTGAAAATGTTCTGCAGCCTTTTTATTTTAGGGTAAGAGTAAGCCTCCTTTTAAAAAATGTCTTTTCCCTTTCTACCCTGTTCCTCTAACACCCTAATGTGGCAAGCTTGTGAAAGGAGCAAGTTTCTCTGACAATAACCACCACCAGTGACCACTAGAGGGCACCCTGTGGCATCCCGAGGACTCCAAGAGTGACTCATTCTGTGGAGACGGCTGTGAGGGAAGGACTTAGTGGGACATAGTGTGTGTCGGTCCTCACTGATTTTACGTAGGGAATGCTAAAACATCGAAGGGGTTTAATAAGCTTTCCCTCACACATTTTTCCCCCCTGAACAGGCTGGCACTATGTCGAAGCTGCCCAAGTTTGAGATTGAATTACCAGCTGCGCCCAAGTCCACCAAACCCAGCCTCTCTGAAAGAGACATTGCGATGGCCATCATGTACGTCCGTCTCTGGGAGAATTCCTTCCTGGAACTGCTTTTAGTGATATAAGTAGCAGAAGGAGTGTGTCATAAGCATGACAGTGATGCCCTTTCTTTAGGGAAAGAGACATTTGGAACACATAAGGACTCCCTTTTTCCTGTTCAGTATGTAGATTTTATGAATATAGAAAACCTATATTTTTTGGTATTCTTTTGACTTTACAAACTTTATGATCTTATAGAAGTTTTATCACTTGCAGTGTGTGATAAAATGGGAACATCGAACCCATTTATTTCTTAGGTACCTTAATTTTAGAATTTTTTTTCTACTCTGAGTTGAAGCTTCAGAAGGATTTTTTTTAACTAAAATATATCATAATTGCTCTAAATAAGAAAATACTTTTTAAAAATCTAAAAATCTAACAAACATGAAACTAGATTACTTATATAGGAAGGTATATTTTCATTTGGTAAAGCAGATGTCTCAATTAATTTTAAAACTTCATAATGAAAATTTCAAACACATCCACAAAAGAAACTAATATAAAGAACTCCCCCTACATAACCATATCCCTGATTTAACAGTTATCAAAATTTTGCTTCTAAATTACTTCTTATTCTTCTATGGCCTAAAATAGTCATTTTCAAACTTTAATATTTTGTAGTAGTAGAATGCATTAAAAAACAAAACAAAAAACAGGAAGGAAAAAAAACCCAAGGCACTCTTGTGTGGCATCCCAGTTTAGAAAGTGACAGCAGTACTGGCTGGAGTGCAGGTGGGGACCTGCTCACTCTTCCTCTGGTTCCCTCCTCATCCCTGTGGCAGGCCCAGGACAGTGTTGACACTGAAATAGAAATGTACATTCAGGAACTCTTCACAGCAGCATTTAATAGCTGGTGCTTAAAAATGAATAGTGATTATATGTTCCAATTATTAAGGAGTATGTACTCATTATATGAAACTTGGAACACATGGAAAGTTAGGGAAAAGAAAATAGACTTAGCTTACCATTCAAGGATAACTATTAACAACATATATTTCTATCCAATATTTCTGGATTCTATTTGTGGTTGTCTTTTAAATGATTGTGATCAATCTGTGTTTAGTTTTGTATTCTCTTTTCCACTTAACTTTATAATAGACTTTATTTGATTGATTATACTTTCTTTGAAGACATTTCTGTTGGCTGCAAAATATCCCATTAAGTGAATATCTTGTAATTTACTTAACTATGGCCTTATAATTCAGCATTTAGAACAGAGGAATTTTAAACAGCCAAATGCAACTTCTGTCTCTTTGTTCTCTAATTAGATATGGACAGCTTTATGTTCTCTTCCTGAGGCATCATTCTCGGACCTCCAATAGTACAGGAGCGGAGGTGGTCCTGTATCATCTACCACGGTATATTTAATGCTTTCTTCCCCCTCCTCTCATTTTGAAATATGAACTAAAGCTTGTTGATCTATTTTTTGACCTTTCTGTCATCCTACAGAGAAGGTGCCTGTAAAAAGATGCACATATTAAAGTTAAATAGGACGGGAAAGTTTGCCCTAAATGTGGTGGACAACCTGGTAGTGGTTCATCATCAGGATACAGAGGTAGGAGTTGTATGTGAGAATCAAATCTGTGTTCGTATATCTTAGGGTTGCCTAAAAGCATGAAAACGGCAGAACATTATTATTTTTTTTTTAAAGATGACCGGTAAGGGGATCTTAACCCTTGGCTTGGTGTTGTACCTTAGGGTTGCCTAAAAGCATGAAAACGGCAGAACATTATTATTTTTTTTAAAGATGGCCGGTAAGGGGATCTTAACCCTTGGCTTGGTGTTGTCAGCACCACGCTCAGCCAGTGAGCAAACCGGCCATCCCTATATAGGGATCTGAACCCGTGGCCTTGGTGTTATCAGCACCGCACTCTCCCAAGTGAGCCACGGGCTGGGCCTGACGGCAGAACATTCTGAACAAGGACTAGAAAGTGCTTTTTATGTCAAAAGTTTTGGTCTTTTGACATAAGAAGAAGAAGAGGGTAAAAAGAAGAGGGTTTGATATCCTAAATGGTTTAGAAAAAAGTGATTGTTGATTAAAGATAATTAAGGACTATTTCAGGGAGTAGCACGTGAGGAGATTTGACCTTTGGAGCAATTATTTGGTTGAATCAGGTAAGCTGGGAACCCACTGCAGAACCGATGTGTTTAAGTGGCTACATGAGCTTTGTACTTGGCTTGTGAGCAGAGATAACAGTGCTGAGTGATAACGGTTTTGAGACTATGAGGAGGCCCAGTAGGACTAGAATGAGTCCTGCTGTTTCTAGGCTGTTAGTTGGGTGGGTGGTGGCAGACAGGCCACTTCTCTCCCTTGTCTTCCTGAAGTGGAGGGTGATGACACTCTATCTCTGACTAATGAAGATGTTTCAAGTAAATGTGAAAGATCTGCTTAAATCCCTTTGAGCTTTTCTTTTTTTTTTTTTTTCGTGTCCGGCAACGGATCGCAACCCTCAGTGTCGCGCCCGT
>NW_007735397.1:48179-49962 GCF_000696425.1 Galeopterus variegatus | reverse complement strand
GGCAACGGGATCGCAACCCTTGGTGTGGCACCCGCACCTCGCTCAGCCAGTGAGCGGGAACCGCTCTGTATGTGGGATCCAAACCCTCGGCAGGAGCGCCGCCGCATTCCCAAGCGGCGCACTGTAGCAGTGCGCCACCGGGCCGGCCCCCCTTTGAGCTTTTCGAAGGAAGCATGTCATGCAAGAAATATTTGTGAGAAGAGATAAAAATGTAAAAAAGTTGTGATGTAAATGGCTATTTCCTCCTCAAATAAGAACTAGCCTGTAGGGATGGAATGCAAACACAGACTTTGAAACTGATCTGAAATAGCGAGAGGTGACGTCCTGAAAGGGACAGGTCAAACATGATTTGTATGGGTGCCAAAGTCTTGTTTTTCTCCACTGTAGACATCGGTAATATTTGACATCAAGTTAAGGGGAGAGTTTGATGGCACCGTTACCTTCCATCACCCAGTGCTTCCAGCTCGATCGATTCAGCCCTATCAGATCCCCATAGCAGGTAAATGGGATTCTGTAGAGATGTCTGTGCTGGCTTTTCACCACATAGCTATGTTCTTGCCATGATCTTTGGGAGGCACTTTCAAAATGGAATGAGGTGTATAAGCAGAGATTCCTAGGTCTGTCTGGTTTTTGTGAGGGACCATTCCATTTTTTAAGAAATGCAGGCTGGCTGGTTAGCTCAGTTGGTTAGAACACATAGAGGACACACGGGTTCAGATCCCCATACCTGCCAGCTGTCAAAAAAAAAAAGCAATTCCTACTGATCCTATAAGCTAAAATTGCGTTGTGAAAAGCATTTTGTAAGGTAAATGAATTTTGCTTTGAAGAAAATGGAATGATTTCTCTTCCCTGAGCTTTATTTCATATTTATTTAATAGTCAAGTGCAGTAGTGGAAAGTGGGAGAAGAGTCAGACAGTGAGTTTGATCTGTAACTGATTGTGATCAATTGATTTCTTCCCTGAGCTTTAAAATGCAGAGTTGTAGTTACTCATTGAAGCCAAATGATTTTGTAATGTTGAATAAAGCCCTTAACGTTTTCTGTTTGCTTGAGCTCTGTAACCCTGGAATTAAATCTGGGTGGTTATGGTTGTTGTTTTAACCTGGGATCACTTTTCCCTGTCTTTCCCACATTCTGCGTCACAGTTATAATAAATACTGCATTTCTTTTGTAACTGATATTCACAGTGAAGTGCTTATGGCTGTGCTGCTTAGGTTTATCCCAGGTCAGTCCTTCTCCTACCTGAAGAGGTGGGGGTAGAAGTTAGAGAAGAGAGGAGTCAGGATTTCAGGAAAGGGGAAAAAAACCATTTGGTTCCTTATGCCTTTTTCCATTGTCATTGGTTTTAAGCTGTCATTTAAAAGAGATTGGGGTACAGAGTTAGCTAGTTGAGGTTTCAGTGTGTAAACAACAGTTAGACGGCTCCCAGTGGGGACTCTGGTAGCAATTTCTTAAAGGACTTGTCAGATGGCATTGGATGAGTCAGCCCTGCCTGCAGCCAGCATTTCCTTGTACCTTTCACAGAGAAGATTCAGCATTGGGCTCTGGCTGATGTTTTAGCGAGAGCACAGTCTTCGGCCTGCCCACCCTGTCTTGCTGGATCAGCCAAAATCTTAGTGACTTTCTGTCAGAGTTAGGGAGGAAGGAGCTAGTTCTCACAGATGTTTGATTAGGTCTTTTGGCCTTCTGTGTTCTTTCCAGCCTTTTCCTTTTCCCTGGATAATAGTGTTAACATTAAAAGAATAGATTGTGTCAAATGATTATCTTGTATCTGCTGCCCACTT
>NW_007735397.1:46118-47915 GCF_000696425.1 Galeopterus variegatus | reverse complement strand
GAGGTTTCAGTGTGTAAACAACAGTTAGACGGCTCCCAGTGGGGACTCTGGTAGCAATTTCTTAAAGGACTTGTCAGATGGCATTGGATGAGTCAGCCCTGCCTGCAGCCAGCATTTCCTTGTACCTTTCACAGAGAAGATTCAGCATTGGGCTCTGGCTGATGTTTTAGCGAGAGCACAGTCTTCGGCCTGCCCACCCTGTCTTGCTGGATCAGCCAAAATCTTAGTGACTTTCTGTCAGAGTTAGGGAGGAAGGAGCTAGTTCTCACAGATGTTTGATTAGGTCTTTTGGCCTTCTGTGTTCTTTCCAGCCTTTTCCTTTTCCCTGGATAATAGTGTTAACATTAAAAGAATAGATTGTGTCAAATGATTATCTTGTATCTGCTGCCCACTTTGGCATGAATGTAAGTGCTGGTAAATTGGGAAAAAACAACTCTAAACATTTGAAACCTTCAGCCCTGTTCCAGTAGTTGAGTAGGGCCAGTCAGAGGACACCCAGGTACTAACTAGTTATGATGAAACAAGTGCCAGGCGTAGGCAATACATTAGCCCGGGCGAAGATCAGTAGGAGGGATGTGGAGGCCATCCGGTTCTGGGGAGTGTGGGCTGGCGAAGCACTTTCTTGAGGCTGTTGACTTTGCTCTTTGTGTCCTGCTGGACTGGAAGCCCCTGTCAGGCTTCATGCCCCTGTCTTTCACCCACCCTGTCCTGCCATTGGGTGCATGTGTTTTCAGGAACAGGACGGCTGTGTTGAAAGATGGAACTAGCAGTTTGGGGAAGAGTCAGCTACCCTTTTTTCCTTCAGTTTTTGGCCTGTTAGACCAGTGGTTGTCAGCCTGAGTACATGTTAGAATCGTCTGGGGGGCTTTACAAACTAGAGCTGCTGGGCTCTCACCTGACAGTCAGTGTGCTGAGTGGCCAGAGTGGAGGTCCATTGCCTCAGTGCGCGCCCCCGCTTAGTATAGGCCCTCCCTCAGCTGAGACCCTCTCAGCACAGACCTTTGCTCTGTTCAGACCTTTGCCAAAGCTTGTCTGGCTGGGCTTGTGCATTTCGGTGGTCTGCTCAAAGGGGCCACCTTTTCCGACCATCTGGTTAAAACCTGCCTTCTGATTGTCCTTGGGTAATTGGACAGAGCTGGGAAATCATGTTTAGCTGTGGGGCTGCCCACATGACACATGAGTAGTGACACTGGTCTTTATGGGTACCTGACATGTGAGATTTTGGGAGTTCTGCTTCCCAGGCAAGCTCTCTGTGCCTGGACCTACTCCGTACAAAGGATAATGGAGCTAATTATTTAGATAATTAAATCATAAGCCACTTTTATTTGAAACATTCTCAGAGAACTATCTGGACATTTGATTTCGAGTCACCCAGGTAAATTTAATTCTTTAATGTACACGTGTAAGCTATGATGAGTCATCTTTGGATATTTTTTTAAAAAGCAAACCACTGTGAATGAAGCCTTCACATGCTTTCCCCTTCGTGGGGAGACATTGCCATGGATTGCTCTCAACTCCTCCCTTGCCTCCCCGTACGTGTCATCAGTGAGATACCACAGTTCACTTCTTCCTCACTTGACTGACAGCGTTAAAAAGTACTGACTTTTGCATCTGAAGCACTAGTAATTGCAGCATTTCTGACTGCATCGTCACACTGTTTTCTCAATCCCTAGGTCCTGCTGCCGTGACCAGCCAGTCTCCTGTTCCCTGTAAGCTCTGTATCCTTTACAAAGGCATTGGCACAAAGGGAAAGCCCTTCTTTCCACAGTGGTCCTGACCCCCCCCCCCCCCCCCCGG
>NW_007735397.1:11870-45118 GCF_000696425.1 Galeopterus variegatus | reverse complement strand
CCCCCAGCTGTGACTAAGGCTCTGGGAGCCACTCCCATGGGGAGCTGTCCTTACCCTGCCCAGCATTTAGAGTGGCCCTAAGGGGTGGTGGCGAGCACTCATTGAAACTGGGTTTGCCTGTTGTTTTCATCTTGTCCTGGTTTAGAATTCCTATAACATGTAGATTCTTCATCCTGGATTGTCTTTCAACCTGACATCATTATCAGTGCAAGCCAAGGTAGGTCAGAGGGGACGACTGTCATGTTAGGGAAAAAAATGCTTGTTGTTCAGTTGTAGCCAGTGACGTTTTCAAGGTGAATCGCTGAGAAAAGATCTCTCCTTTCAGCCTTGGGAAAGGGATTGTTTCTCACCTTATACTCTTCTCTACCGTGCACTCATCTTATTGTGAGAATATATAATTTTTTATAATTAAAGCAACGACTAACAATGGCCATTCTCCTGCTGTAAGCCCATTCGTGGCATGGTGTCTGTTCTTGTCTCCCACCAACATTCCCACGCAGACCTGTGCCCTTTTCTGTTCCGGGTGTGCCTGGACAGTGCGTCCCTCCTCCTCACCGTGCTGGGGAAGCCTCCCTCAGCCTGTTTGTTGTCTCTTCCTGGGTGATCATCTTGCATCGTTCTCTACTAGAGAACTTTCTATGTTAGATTTTAGTTTCCTGTGTATTTTTCTGTCTCATCCTCTGGGGTTCTCCAGAATTCTGAAGGAGAGAATTAGCCCGAATGCTGTAGGCATCCACTGTATATGATGAATCCCCTTCTCTCTTGTGCATCTCAAATGGTGCTAGCTCTGTACCTGCCTTGGGAGAACTGAGGAAGTGATCACTTTTTATGGGGCACTTTATTCTATTGCGGAACTCCAGTTGACCAGTTGAGAAAGGCGGCCCTAGTCCACTGTATATGATGAATCCCCTTCTCTCTTGTGCATCTCAAATGGTGCTAGCTCTGTACCTTCCTTGGGAGAACTGAGGAAGTGATCACTTTTTATGGGGCACTTTATTCTATTGCGGAACTCCAGTTGACCAGTTGAGAAAGGCGGCCCTAGCCTTGCCTACCTGGCAGTGTGGGTGTCCAGTACAGACGTGGATTGATGAATGGGTGAATTAAGAAATCCCATTTAGAGCCTCTAGAGTTACCTTTTGGATTAATGAGCAACTGCAGGAGAAACCAAAATACAGGACTAACATTGATGCCACTTATTAACATCTTTTTCCACTTTAAATATAAAAAGGGGACTAGGTGCAGGGAAGGTACCATTTGGAATTAAGGACTTATTGCCCTTCATATTTAGGGAGATACACCATTGATGCACCCCCACGGTGAACACAGAGGTTACATGTAAGGAATCAGCCAAGTGTGCAGAAACAGTCTGGCTGACAGTCCTTCTGTTGTCAGACACGTTCCTGAATGTTCTAGCTCTGTTTAGGAAGAAAAAGCCATTAACTGTACTTTGCAGTTTTTTTCCTCCATGAATGTTTGTGGGAACCATGTCTGGGGCTTTTGTTGTGGTTTGCATCATACTGTTCCATTTGCTGCCTCTTAAAATCCAGGTTACCTCTGGAACCTCCAAGTGAAACTTCAGCCCATAGTAAATCTCTTGCCAGATAAAGGAAGACTGATGGACTTTCTCCTCCAGAGAAAGGAATGCAAGATGGTCATCCTGTCTGTCTGTTCGCAGAGTAAGTCAATGAATCCTTCCCCACTGATCTGGTTCCAATATTAGGTCTGTGCTGCCCAACCCCTATGATCGGGAGATGGGCCACATTTTTATGTCTTGTCTATAATCTGTAGACTTATTAACCCTTTTAGATTAGAGTTATTTTTATCATAGCAGCATGTTGAAATTCTGAAGATCATATAAAGTTGGTTTGATCTGTGTGAATGAACATTGTATCCTTTCCAGTGTTAAGTGATTCTGACCGAGCAACACTGCCTGTGATAGCCACTGTTTTTGATAAACTCAACCATGAGTATAAAAAGTACTTGGATGCCGAGCAGAGTTATACAGTGGTAAGTTACATGTACTGTGATGCGGGCTCCTCCTCTCCCCCTCCCCGGGATATTTTCTAAGTAATTATAATGCAAGATTATGATGGAATAACGTCACTGAGATTTCATGTGTGCAGATGGCAAGGTGGCAGTAGTGGGGAGAGTGGTGACAGCTGCCCTCTCACTAAATGCCCTCCCAATTTTTGTGTTTTAAATCTATGTTTGATCTTACACATAGAAGATAGATCCTGGGCCTACCTCTACCTAATAGGTAAGAAAATCAGTCTCAGCTTTGCATTATTTTATACATCCTTCTGCGGGGCCAGAGCCTGGACTATTCTATTATTTGCCACACTTTCTTCCTTTCAAGATGTCATAACTGTAAAAATAAGACACCCTAGGATTTAGTATAGCATCCTATTCAGATAGTGATGATTAATATTAGCACTGTGCTTTTCATTTAGTAGGCATCAAATGTTTGTGGTGAAGGGCTAGAAAAAAATGAACATAGCTTATTACGTGGTTCTACTCTAGTATTAGTGCATTGTATCATCTCAAGCTAGAAAGAAGAAAAGTTTAGGACAAGTGGAATGAATTATTTCACTTCAAGGATCTAATTAGTCCTAAGGCTAAAAGTGGAAGTGGTTTTAGACAACAGAAACCCCAGAGTTCCACTCCCCTTTAACTAGTAAGGCTAAGAGGTCTGAACAGGCTACTGAGGAAGGTTGGTTGCCTGGAGCATGTGTCTACCTCTGTCCTATCAGACCCCCTCTCGCTCCTGCTGCTGGTGTCCTGTGCTGTGGATATCAGTAGGTCTGATCCCATATGGCAGTTCCTGTGCTTTCCTACACTGCGGCTATAAAGCTCATAAATCCTCACTTCTCAGGAGTGTGGTCCACCAGCTAGCAACACAGGCAGCACCTGGAGCTTCTTAGAAATGCAGATTCTCAGGCTGCATCCCACAGCCACTGCAGCATCTGCATGGATCCAGATTGCTTTAAAACATGAGGTAAAGTGGTCAGGGTCTTCTCCTAGAGCTTTCCTGTTCAACAATATTTGGAGAGCTCTGGCTTACCATTTAAAAATCCACACTCAAAGAACTTAACAGTAAACACAAGTAACCTGATTTAAAAATGGGGAAAGGAGCTGAATAGACATTTCTGAAAGGAAGATATACAAATTGTCAACATACGTATGAAAAAAGGCTCAACATCACTCAGCATCAGGAAATACAAACCAAAACCACACTGAGATATCACCTCACCCCACTTAGACTGGCTGTTATCAAAAAGACACAATAACAAATGCTGGCAAGGATGCAGGGAAAGGGGAACCCTCCTACACTGTTGCTGGGACTATAAATTAGTGCAGCCATTTATGGAAAACAGTATGGAGATTCCTCAAACAATGTCAGAACTGCCATCCGATCCAGCAGTCCCGCTGCTGGGTATGTACCCGAAGGAATGGAAATCATCATGTCAAAGGGATACCTGCACTCCCATGTTTATCACAGCTCAATTTACAGTAGCCAAGAGTTGGACCCAAACTAAATGTCTATTGACAGATGACTGGATAAGGAAAATGTGGTGTATATATACTCAATGGAATACTACTCTGCCATAAAAAAGAATGAAATTCTGCCATTCGCAGCAACATGGATGAATCTAGAGAAAATTGTTAAGTGAAATAAGCCAGGCACAGAAAGAGAAATACATGTCCTCACTCATAAGTGGGAGCTAAAAAAAACCCCAAAACAACCCCCACAAAACTTAAAAAAAAGATACAACAATCACAATAATACGTTTAACTTTCAAAAGGAGAGAACAGAACTAAGGCTGCCAGATGTGGGGAGGGGAAAGGGGGTTAGTGAGTATTGGTAAAGGGCCACAAAAAATGATTACCTTGTATAATGTTGAACATACTAATTACCCTGATTTGACAAGCATCACATACTGCATTCGGGTATCAATATTCAACGTGGTACCCCACAGATATGTACAATCAACTATGTTTCAATTAAAAAGAATCTGCATGTAGACTTACTGCAAGATATATTTATTCATTTACTGAGTATAGGCATCAGGGCTTCATAAAGCCTGGAAACAGCAAGCCATTTCATTTTTATTAGGTAACAACCACATCGTTTGAGGTGAAGAAAATTAGAGAGTTAAAAAATTTTAAGAAGTTAAAAAAATATGTATCTTAAGAGAAAACTATGACTTATGCTTTGTTAGTTCCATTCAGCATGAACACTGGAGTATTTTCAAGATGACCAACTTCCTAAATTCTTCCCCAGCCAGCACAGGAAGGATAGTCTTACCTCAGTGGTGGAATAAGTGTCTTCTGTTCGTCCTTTAGGTTCACATCTAGGAATTCAGTCTCTTCGGATGAACTGTAAACGGCACTATGTCTCTAGAAGATGAGTAAGGTCGCTGTGTGGTTTCTTATTTTAGGCAGTAGAAGCAGGGCAATGCCGAAGCAACCCGCTTCTCAGGAGGCCTGTGCGGACCCAAGCAGTGCTGGACCAGTCCGACATGTACACCCACGTGCTGTCGGGGTTTGCCGAAAAGAAGGTGGGTGGCAGCTTCTCAGCCTCTTCTCGAGGTAGAGTGCTCAAAACAGGGGAGTTGAAGAAAATGAACAGAACTCCTGATGGGACTAGGGGAACTAGAATTATCTTGGGTGAGGACATAGTGCTGGTAGTTTGCCTTCTCATACTCAGGCCTAAAACAATTATCAGTGGGGGTCGTTCTGGAGGGATTTGTGCAAAACAGTGAAACATGAACAGTGGGCTTATTTTAATAGGGGAAGAAGATGGGGGGGCAGATAAACGAGGAGTTACGTGTAGCTCCTTTTACCACTCTTGGACATTTACAGAACCACTCTTTCTCTCCTTAGGAGATGCCTCATAAATTTGTGATAGCTGTGCTCATGGAGTATATTCGCTCTCTTAACCAGTTCCAGATTACAGTACAGGTACTTACAGATTGGCATTTGTGGTCCCAAGTTGAAGGAGTAGGGATTTTTTTTTTAGATAGCTGTGCTCATGGAGTATATTCGCTCTCTTAACCAGTTCCAGATTACAGTACAGGTACCTACAGATTGGCATTTGTGGTCCCAAGTTGAAGGAGTAGGGATTTTTTTTTTAAAAAAACAAAAGCCCCGTCAATATCTTGACTTACGACTCCCTTTTATATGCTAAAAGGGTCTGCATCCCTGACTCACAATTTTGAGTGACTTTCCTAACATTCCCATGTTGTTTTGAGTTAGAATGAAAAGTGTCATGTCAGGTCGGGTTCTTTCACCTGTACACTGAAACCACTTCTCGTAATAACTGGAACGTTTACCCCTGTCAGTTAGAAGAGCTGTAGTCCTTAACTAGCTTCTGGTCTGGAGTAGTTGGACAATTTGGAAATGTTCTTTCTACTTTTGTCCTCAGCATTACTTACATGAACTTGTCATCAAAACGCTTGTCCAGCACAACCTTTTTTATATGCTGCATCAGTTCCTACAGTACCATGTCCTCAGTGACTCCAAACCTTTGGTATGTGTCACCAGACTTTTGTTGTGATTAAAAGCTTAAAAGTTTAACCTTTCTGCTGAAGCTAGTCTGAAAATTTGTCTTTCAGGCTTGTCTGCTATTATCCCTAGAAAGTTTCTATCCTCCTGCACATCAGCTGTCTCTGGACATGCTGAAGGTAAGTGATACATCAGAGTTTTAGACTACATAAATGTCAGTTCCCGCTGCTTGCATTTACCTGGACTTCTCCCTCCCTTACTTCTAGCGACTTTCAACGGCAAATGATGAAATAGTGGAAGTTCTTCTTTCCAAACACCAAGTGTTAGCTGCCTTAAGGTTTATCCGGGGCATTGGTGGCCATGACAACATTTCTGCACGAAAATTTTTAGATGCTGCAAAGCAGACGGAAGATAACATGCTTTTCTATACTATATTCCGTTTTTTTGAACAGCGAAACCAGCGTTTGCGAGGGAACCCTAATTTCACACCAGGTGAGAGTACCGTAGCAATGAAAAGACTTGGGGTAATCACAGACTCAAATAGTGCGCTGGTGGGCGAGAAGCCTTCTAGTAAGGACGACTCCTGGATTATCTTTTCTTTAAATAAAATTTCATAACAGCCTGCCTAGCCCTTAGCCCATTATTTGTAGTATGTAGTAGAGTATATTGAGATGGAATCTGAGTTATGCTCTGAAACTCGATGGAGGTGTGTTTTGGGTTGAGAGACAGACATTGAGGCAGTTTGGACACAGCCCATGTCTGACAGCTGATCTTGGAATATCCCTTTTGAAGAATCAAGACTAAAACAGCAAACAGTGACTTAGGGTTTTACATGGCCTGGGGCTTATTAAAGCAATGCTTTAGTTTTAGGCAGGAAAACACTGGCTAATCATGTTTATCTCCAAATAGTAATAAAATCAAAGACATCTTCTTTAGGATGGGGAAGGAACAGAACCCTTTTGTCAAACTAAGTTTGACTTTATTTTAGGTTGGCTGCTTTCTTCTAGCTTAATTACTGCACAGTGCACGATGACTTAGTTACCATAATGACAGGTTAGAATCTTTGTTTCTCAGAGCAAATGGTAATTTGCTAGGGTTGTGAAGGTACCAGTTTTGCAATAGGAAGGGCAACCAAAAAGCTTAGGAAAACAAAGTATTTTATTAAAGAAAAATAAGTTAAAACCTAGTATACACACTTTTGAGCTGCATTCTCTGTTTCCCTCTCTTTTCATGCCACATCTAATTGGTGATTCAATTTATATTTTCCTTTATAGGCGAACACTGTGAAGAACATGTTGCCTTTTTCAAACAGGTTTTTGGAGACCAAGCTCTAATGAGGCCTACAACGTTCTGAAGCCATCTGCTATTTTTTTTTTTTTTTATAAAAATGTGTACAAAGTTAATTTATTGCATTAATAAAGCTCTTTAAACTACAAAATGTTGTAATAAAGTTTATCTACAGCATTCTCAAATGTTTCTAAAAATATGGTATAGAACTTGTGTGATGGCTTATACCTAAAAAAAAAAGAGTGCCTTCATTGGCCCTAAAAGGTGTCACGAGCAGATCACAGTCACAGCCATCCTAGTGTCACCTTCCCCTTATCAAAGAATAAGGCTTCTTTCCTGAAGAAGCTGGGAGAGGCTCTAGTGTCCTGTGGATGTCTTCAGATTTAGTAATACTGCGTCACAAGTCAGATGTGCATCCTGACTTTAAAAGCTCTGTCCGAAGACGCTACTGTCAAATAGCCTGATGTTTGGTAACATCCAGTGTTCAGCTCAGCCTTGACAACGCAGCTACTACCTAGTGGTAAACTGACCCTTAGCTACAGTTCAGAGTCACCAAACCCTGGAAGAGGGCTAGAAATTTAGGAGTCGTTCTCGCTCTGTACCTTTGTATCGATCTTCAGTGGCACAACTTTTGGCTTTATTTATAGATGGTCCTATGAGAGAAAAAGAATTTTTGTTATTTTTTCAGGAGCTCATTTATACTGGATGTAACAGAACTAGTTTCTAATCCCCCAGAGATGGAAAAAAGCCCCTCATTTTCTCAATCTTCTATTCCAGTGCTTCAACTTAGTTACAAAGCTAATCAAGCAAATTAGTATTGTTCTCCTTTCAACCATGGTCACTTGTGCAAACTGAAGTAGCTGCAGAAGTAAAAAAAAAAATCATAAGGCTAGTGTCAGGAGATGAGTGGCAAGGCAGCGTCCTGCTGAGGACAGTAAATGAATGAGGGGATACAAAGCCGCTCTGTAGCGCTGCTGTGGCCTGGCTGGCCATTGGCTCATTCATCTCTCGGTAGCAAGGAGGAGCCACCGGACCTGCTGATGTTCAAATTCACTCACGGCCTGACGTCAGGCCTCCAGAAAAAAACGGAGCAATTTACTAATGAAGGAGTTTGGACAATCTTGATGTCTATTTATCAAATGACCATTACTACAACTTCAAATACTTCAAAGGAATGCTTCATGATGGCGTTCCCTTTTAGTAACGTGCTTTCTCCCATGCCACCTGTTAAAAACGAGAACTCTTACCTATGTAACTGAGTATGACGGGGAGGAATATCAGGCCATGGGTGGCTCCCAGTAAGACCATGGCTAAATACATTCTGAAGTAAAATATCTGGAAAATTTGAGATTTGGCAAAGGCCAACACCACTATCCCTCCAAATTTTGTAAGTGTGATTCCACTGAATACCTAAGAGAAGAGACAGTGTTAGAAACCACTTCATCGGGCTGTTATAACTGAACACTGCCTCACACACGGATTTCTTAATATCCAAGGTCCACATTGAAACTGAACCCTCGCTTTCAGAATAACTGAGAAATAACATGATATTTTACCTAAAATTGTTGTATTTGCTGCTTTATGGGCCTGGGTGTGGGTGGGTAAGGAAAGGGTATTATAAAGGAAAAAGCTGTGTATTCTGCATAGACACTATATTGTGTCTCTAAAGCAAATTTTTTGTTTAATATTCTCAGATGAAAACTATTTTAAGTGCCTAAAATTGTTATAGAACAAAAAGTTTTAGTGTTTATTCTTTAACAATATTTTCTTTAGTCCTAAGGTTACTACTGATAGGCGAAACCAGGACGCAGAATTGGACTAAGAAGTCTCCCCAGGCACCAACTACAGGTTACACGTTGGGCTGTGGAACGCGGTAACGCCCCTGCCTTTCAACACATCATGCTGCCCTATATTTTAAATGGAAGACTTCCACGTCTCTCAAATCTAACTTTTTGTTATTTTCCTGCTTCAGCCATAATGCTGTCTAAAAATAATCCACACAAACAGGTACAGTTTACAGAATTTCAGGTCTGTATAATGCTACTTCATGAACTGCCTGATAGTTTGTAATCCTCGGGAGCTGCTAAGTAAAGGATCTAAATTCTGTTTTGCCTTCTAATTTTAAAGTTTCTTTTTCTGAGAGACAGTCATGGAGCTCCATTTGCCAGTTAAGCCCCACTGTCCTGCTCGGGACACTCACAGAGCTGCCCATGTGAGCGAGCGCCTCCTCTGCGCGGTCCACACGGTTTCCTCTCAGGCTCACTGTGAACGCTCTTGTTATGTGGCTGCAGAACTCCACGGAGATGCCACAGCTCTGAAAGAAAGTGCTTCCTTTAGGATGGCTCTTTCCTAGTTGAAAATCCTAAGCAGCCATCCCTTCCCTGGACGGTGCTAGAGGAGCCTGACGCATCCCCTTTCATTCATAATGCAAAGGGCCAGCTCACAGCAACCTAAACTGTAGCAGGCAACTTTTGGAACCCTCTGGGCACAGAGCCCAGTTTTCCACAGTGTATTTGCTTTTACTAGGGGAAGTTGTTGAAACCTCTTAAGGAGCCCTGCCCTCACCAAGCCAGCACACTGTCATTACCTCTGCACTTGGGCCTTGCCACCACTCCACCTGAAGCAGCATTCACATCTGCAAGTACAGGTGCACTGTTCCTACTCCCATTAATACCTTCTCGAGCACTCACGTCTTTAAGACTTTAACTACTGAAAAGCACGTGGCAAGTGCATGAGAGCCCTATCAATAGGGGACGGGACAGGGACGCCATTTTCTAAAGCGAACAACTTGCTGTCGTTAGGCTACATGAGGTGCACTGTTCCTACTCCCATTAATACCTTCTCGAGCACTCACGTCTTTAAGACTTTAACTACTGAAAAGCACGTGGCAAGTGCATGAGAGCCCTATCAGTAGGGGACGGGACAGGGACGCCATTTTCTAAAGCGAACAACTTGCTGTCGTTAGGCTACATGTTTTTGCAGTCCCTTCGGAAGAATAAAGACAGAATACTCAAACTAAACCTTGAAGTCACATTTCCATTGTTATATGCACCATAAACCATACTACTGTAGCTACAAGTAAATGGATAACAGAAAAAAACTGAACAGAAATTACCCTTAATGTGCTTCTGCTCCCAGATGTCCCCTTGAACACTCCTTCCATGCCCTGTGCTGACTCCATCTACCACTCATCCCACCTCTCCATATGACCCAAGAGCAAGAGCCAGACTTAGTATTTCACCCCATTTAGGGTTTATATGGAATCCAAGAAACCGCTCATGTAAGCAACATGGGAACCAGGGACAAACAGAGTGGACTAGGACTCACCATCACCAAGTTGACTAAGGAAACTGCGTTCAGACTGATGCCCCACAGCCACATGACTCCAAACATGTTGACCACGATCATGGCGATGGTGGCACACATGATGACAGCAGACCACAGCTCACAGCCCAGAAGGACCGTGGTCACCAAAAATATCGCTCCCAGTGACACGCCAAGGTTAAAGATCGTGTCTTCAATAATGGTCAAGTACTGTTCGTAGAAGACATAAAACACGCTGGAGAGGAGGGGAGAAAACCCCATTAAATCTTGCTCTCACTTCCTGATGCTCGGCTTTGCCGAAACTACTCTGAGACATCCCTTGCAGAAACCCTCCCTGTTTGTTTGAAAGACTTTAGTAATCCACTCAGATCTTGGATGGCCACCTAACAGCCAAAGAAGGGCCTGATAATGACCCAAATGCATGTTACATAAAGTTTTTGTTCATAAGCGCAGTCTATGCCAGTTTACAGACATTTATAGAGTATTCCATCTATCCTGAGAACTACCTCAGGCCAAGTTAGGTCTGCACAGGGCCTGGGGAAAAAATGCTTTTTTTTTTTGGTAAAGTTAACCAACTCTTCCCAGGAATTAGGACACTCCGAGAACTTCTTTCAAAGAAAACAGGTTGTTCTCCTTTAAGTGAGATCATGGAGGTAGGGGAAAAATGATCATTTGTTTTTTCTATCATTCTACATTTTCCAAATTTGGTATTTCACACATAATGCTTTTCTTGCCAGGGAAAAAAAACCCAGTATAAAAAGAAAGTCTACATAAAGGCGCCATCCCATGTAATCAGCAGTAGGAGATACCCATTGGTTGCTGGCTGAGAATGTCGGCTTGGCCCCCTCTGTGAAGCCTGCTCTCTAAGGCCTCTTGTTGCCCTCTGCCTTGTGCTGTTTCAGTGTGTCATTCAGGTGAGAGGTAGCACACAGATCAAGTTCTGTGTCTGCAGCCCTCAGCCCTGGGGAGGGGCTCAAGAGTCTGGCCCCTGTGCCCAGCTGTTGACAGACTGACCTGCACTCAGATGGAGCAGGTGTCAGAACCCACACCAAGCATCAGCATCCCACCAAGGGAGCGCCCCAAGGAGTAGGAAGCCCTTGTTTATACAATCCATGTTTTACCTGTACGGGAACACACGATAATTACTGCCTTTAACACCCATGGCTTCGGTGATGTTACTGGCTACAAGTCGGGCTTTTTTCATGGCATCAATGAAGTCAGTGGAGGTCTGCAGCACGGTGTGGTAGGTCATGAAGTATGTGGCTCCAACTCCAGTGTCATTGCCAAGGATGTTAACTGCCGAACTGTAAGCAGCATGTCCCCTGAGAGAAGAGTCAGTGGGTGTTACAAAGGCCAGGCCTTGCGAGATGCCGGCAGAATCTGGACATTCGAGGCTAAGTGGTGTCACCTGATGCTGGGCTTGGTGGTCAGACCCAATTGGACATTTCAGGGATGATGAAGGCTCCTGATAAGGGAACGCTGAAGGCTTCAGCTTATTCTCTCCCTGGCTGGCTTTTCTTAATTGCACTGGTTTCTTTGGGTTTGGCTGCTACTGTTTCTCTATGTGGGTCTGCTTATAACCAAACAGGCTCTCATACAGAGTTCACTCAGTGCTGTTGTGTAACTGGAGCAGGAACAGGCAGGGGCCTGGCACTCAATCTCAGCCCTGCCACTTGTCAACCATGTAGGCCTGGGCAAGGTCACCCAGCCTGAGCTCCAGTCTCCTCTTCTGTAAATGTGTACACCCCACATACACGCAGGCCCATGCTGACAAATGAAATAATGTCAGCGAGGTGCCTGCATAACACAGACACGCTGGAGGCTCCCCAGGAATAGTGTGGCCGTTGCCTTCATAAAAATTGAATCCGCTTGCACTTGTTTTACATAGGCCAACGCATTCAGTCTGTGAGCAAACCACGTTGCAAGACTCATTTCTATTTTATTTTTAGGGATAGTCTTCCCTCGGTACCTGATACAGGTCACAAAACAGATGATATATACGACTAACTGATATGGGCTGGCCAGTTAGCTCCATTGGTTAAGGCGTGGTGCTGATAACACCAAGGTCCAGGGTTCAATCCCTGTACTGGTCAGGTGCCAAAAAACCCACAAAAAAATCTGATATATGATTAACTGATGACTCTGGTCAAATATGTGTTCTTATGAAAAATAGGTATGTCCAGGGTTTACCTCACAGACATGATGTGGATACTCATCTTCACCATTCCCGGGACAGATCATCCTGCTTCCATGGGTGACTAGCTGCCTGGCTGGACGGGGAAGTGAGATAGCCCCTCCGTCACAGACAGGCTGGCAAGAGCATGGTAAGGCTAGAAGAATCTAAACCCTAATCTGGATAACATTATGAAAGATGCTGTCCTATCTGCCATCAGCGTAACTGAACAGACCCAGTTCCCTTGTGTTCTGAGTTACCTGAGTATTCACCCCCCACCACCCCCAGTAATGTGCATGGGTATCTGCACCCATTCATACATGCAGGGGACCAGGACACAGAGAAAAGCATAAGAAACGAAGCCCCAGCTAGGATGAAATCAGGAGAACTATGACGAGTTTTCTTTAAAAGGTGTTTTAGGTTTCTGTACTTTCACAAAAGGACAGGGACAGGGTGGGGTGCATAGGGAAAAGGACCTTTCTCATGCAACCGCCTTTACCCCAGTCCTCTCCTCGTTTTCTGTATGCATTAAAGTAGAAGTGGACACTCACGTGACATGGCTCAGTGGCACTTACCCTTTGCCACACTTGGGGTTAGGGTTGTCAGAAAGAAACATGGGCAGGAATCGCAGGAAGTCGCCACCCTGAGGCCTCTGCTTGCCCTCTGGAGTCAGGGGCCTGCAGTGGACACAGGCAGGGTTGACCACTAGCAGGACCAGAGAGAGGAGCCAATTGTTAGAACGAGTCTCCAGATTAAAAAAAAAAAAAAATTGTTTTTAAATACTGATAAGGAAAATCATTTTTCTTGAATCTTTCCCCTTATCCAAAAGTTTCACACGTGACTTCCCTAGTTTAATAAATCTGAAATGTCATTTTCATCTTAGGCAGATTATACAACATTTTCTTCCCTGAAGTAGGTTTCCTCCTTCAAGGATGACCTTGACTGGTATTATCAGAAACCAGGGCTTCCATGTTTCTATTAAGAAAGTTCCAGGACAACCTCAACACTCTTACCAAGCCATAGAGTAACAGTGATAAAGAAAGCTAAGGCCAGATACCAATCAGGAGAGGCAATCGGCATAGTCAGGACAAGATGAGAAGCCTTACTATAAACCAGAGTCCCCTGACATGGCCCTTGTTCATCCTGTAGCCCAACAGGGTCTGCCTGAGGTGGGCACAATGCATTTTTTTTTTTTTTTGACCAGTAAGGGGATTGCAACCCTCAGCATGGGGTGGTCCGCACCACACTCAGCCAGTGAGTGCACCAGCTATCACTATATAGGATCCGAACACGCGGCCTCGGAGCTCCCAGCACCGCACTCTCCCAAGTGAGCCATGGGGCCGGCCCCACAATGTGTCATTTTTCATAGTGAATGACAGAGGAAAAAGATAATGACAAAGGGAATGAGACCCTGCACTGGAATATAAACGGGTATAACTGAGGTGAACTTCAAATGATTTTTATATGATAAAGTTAAAATTCTTAATAAAAAAGGGAAATATATGAAAAAGGAGATTAAAGTACCTGAAGCATTGCAGAACTGGCCAGTGACATTGTAGACTCTACAGCAAGACGACTGTGGTTTAACCCAATCAAAATAATCATCAATCCAGGATGAGGGAGCAAAGCCTATTCGGGTACTAAAGAAAAGGAGAATAAAAATTACTGACTTGCTCCACAGGAAGAAGTCTTTAGTTTCAGTTCTTTTTCTTGAAGTCTAACTTCCTTTTCTACATTTTATATCGTAACCAGTCAAAAGAAAAACTACATTAGCACTTAAAAAAAGGTCTTCAAAGTACTAGGTGGCAAATTAGTCCTTTAAAAGGTTTTGTTAAGGTAAAGCTAGATTTAAAAAACATTTTGAATAAAAACAACTTTCCCACAAAAATCTGTTATTTCAGAGAGCACTTGCAGGCCTGAGCAGCCTCGCCGAGGGCCCCTGCCGTCTGCCCGTGCCGAAGCCCAGGGCAAAGACAGATACTAACTAGTTGTCCAGCTGCGCTGCGCTGAAGAGCTGCTGCACCAGGGAGTCGTTGTCGCAGCCCACGCCACCGCACACCATGTTCTGCCCTTTCAGAGATCTGTAATCGTGCCCTTCCTCCAGGACAAAGTATACAGGCGGGCCCGCATGCCCGTACTGACTGAGGGACTTGAAATAATCCACCACGTAGGAGTCCTGAGAGGGAATCAAAGAGCAGGAGAGAGTATGAACGTCTGCTCATAACTAAGTGAGAGGAGGAGCACTAGGAATTAAGAGGGCACCGGGAGGTGCCTCCAGCCCAGACTCGTGATTCCCTGCCCAGCCTGTCTTCCCTGGGCCCAGCGTCCTCCTCCTGATAGTCCCACAGTCAGGAGGGCACCTTGTAAGACTGGCTGTTCGCCTTTTGTGGCTGTGCCCCAGAGGGTGGTCTGAGTGTCCAGAATGCCAACGAGGCCCACACTAGCAGAGCTTTGCAGCAGTTTTCATCACACACAGACCCCTTAACCATTTGCATTTAGAAGCAGGCACTAGCTTGAAACACCCGCATGCATGTTTTGAAATATTTATTCATCACCAGTTAAACAAGTTAAAACAAAAAAGCAAACATCTTACATCTGGCATTGAAAGAGACTGATCCAATCCAATTTCTACTTTGTTCAGGACTGCAATACTGAATGACAGAGTACCTACAAAGATCGCTATCTGGAATGCAAAGAGAATTATAAGACAGTGATTGCTTAGTGTAATAATGAGCTTAAGAATAGAAATAAAATCTTAAACACACACAAAAAAGAGGACTTTTCTAACTGAAAAGCAAGTTTAAATGACATGATAAGACAACAGGGAATATGGGATAGTGGCTGAGATCACAGTATCCAGAGTCAAAGTTCTCGGTTCAAATCCTGACTCTGATACTTATGAGCTGAATGACTTCGGGCAAGTCACTTAATTTCTCTTATCTTCTATTTTCTCACCAGTAAAACAGAAAAAAATAAACTTATTACATCAGATAGCTGTGTGAATTAAAGGAGAAAATCCAGGGATAATCCAGATTTTAGCACAGTACCCAACTGATACTAAGTGTTCAATAAATGTTAAGTATTATTACTTACTATTATTGGATACTAATTTATGTTCTTTTAGTAGAGACATGATAGATGATCACTGTTGGCTACATTGGTATATAAACTATAAAAGGCTCCTGCGTGGTTGCTAGGGACCAGGGATGGTGGGGGGAGGGAGGTGGGTGATACTATAAGGGGTAGTGGAAAGTAGATCTGTGTGGAGATAAAATAGTCCTGTATCTTAATTGCAGTGGTGGTTACAAGAATCTGCACATGTGATAAAATGACAAAGAACTATATACACACACTGTGCCAACGTTAGATTCCTGGTTTTGATACAGCACTATCACTATATAAGATGTACCACTGGAGGAAACTGGGTAAAGGGAACCCCGGTCTCTTCTGTACTACCTTTGCAACTTTCTGTGAATCTATAATTATTTCAAAATAAAAATTTAAAACAAAAAAAACCTCTTGCATGTACTGACTGATATAAATCTCACTAGAAAAAGATCTGAACTATTTACAAATACTTGCTTTTCCATTTTTGTATATATATTTCACAGCCGTCAGCGTCTCCTTCCCAAGCTGTCTGGTTTCTTAGAAGGCATGTGACAATCTGAAAACCACAAGCAAGTTCATACCACAAGTGGCCGCATCCAGTCCTTCAGCAGAAGTGGAGAATAGTAGTTTTTGAAGAAGCGAAACAAGCGGTTCTCTGAGGCCTGGATGCTCGGTCCATCTTCGGTGCCTCCAATGCAGCAAAGGATGTCCAGCCGGTTTTTCTGAAGGGACAAAGAGCAACAAAGGTCACAGAGAACTCCCTCTGGCTGCGTTCTAGACTCTAGACTCAAATTAAATAGATTATAATCCCGACAACAACTTACCTCTTGACGTTTAATGTCTAACCCCAAGAGGCTCACAAAGCAGGTAATCTGAAGAAGAAAGTCAATGAAGACTGCCATGCCCGCGAACAGAGAGAACGTGTGGACGGCTGGCATCACTGACAATGCTCCTACGAGGGACAGAGAAGCTCTGTGTCAGTTCGCTTTACAGCAGAGGACTCTGTGCAAAAGTCTTACATTCGCATGTACATACAGAAATAAGGGACCAGGACAGGCCGAACCCACGAGAAAGAATGCTGCAAAGTCTGCGTGGATGTCACACCAGACCCGCAAGAGGGGTCTATGAGCCTGGTGGTTTTAAGTTCAGACCACTTGGGAAGTCAAAAACGTAGCTTCCTGGGCTCCATCATGCTTAACCAAGGCAAGTGGGAATCCAACCCCAATTCTACTATATTTAACAAGCTCTTGGGCAAATTTACACATATTAAAATTTGAGAACCACTAATATAGGCCATTTTTTTACAGTATCTTCTACACGTCACTCAAAGAAAGGGAGCCTATTTTCTGCTACTATATAAACAATATTAGCCTCTCGGTTTAATTACGGTAGGAGGCAATTCACAATCAAATGAGGATCAGAGGTATGAGAGTAAGACTCAGAAAACTGCAAACTGGCAGCCTCTGAATCAGATGTATCCTGTTTGGCTCACACTATATTGACCCACTTTAGAATTCAAAAACTTTTTTTTATAAGTAGCCAATATTTAACAACGATATTTTATACAAAAAACTGGATTCACAGCTTTGCTTGAAAAAAACAAAAACAATCCAACAGACGTAGTTAGCACTGGGCCGGACACGTAACTACCTTACTAGATGGGACACACACACTCAGGGTGCCACAGTCCCCAGTCCTCAGGACTCCTACTGTCCTGCCAAGGTCACTCCAACCTTGAAGTCTCAACTGCTCTTATCATCACACTTGCACTGGTTTTCTTACAACAGAGGTAAAAAGAAAAAATAATTGTTTGTGTCTGTATAGAAAGACTACCACCTATGATGATCTTAACAATGGCTCTGTGTAAGAGGACCTGGTGGCCCGTGTAAGCATTTCAGTTTCTGACCCACTGATTGCGTGTCTTCTTTGGACTTACTGTGTGATTCTAATCCCGTCTCTTCTACAGAGGACAGAGTCATTTTTCTCTTACTACACTTCAGATGGGGCAGACAGCCTCACTAGTGAGGCTATTTGTTGATTTCTCCATATGAAAGAAATACAGAAGTGCAGATTTTTGCTCCAGATTATTCTGGCTCATTGTATTGAGGTAAGATTCAAGACCCTCTGATCATTAATGAGGCTGCTTCCCTAGTGAGTTGTGTGCACAGAGGAGGACTGCCTATGAAAACAATGGCTAAACATCCTGCAAGCTAATGCCTGTGCACTTGGGAGCTGCTGCTCACAGTGTTGTGTTGAGAAGGATTCTGTGGGTATGCAAGGATGTCACTTTCAAATATCAACATTTGCCATGGGTACCAAAAGGGGGAAGTGGCAAGATGAGCTCTAGGTCTCTGTCATCCTGACCCCCAACATCAACAATGTCCTGAAACTTAGCATGAGAAAGAAGACACTTGCAAAATAATACACAAGATCCTGCTATCAGTTCTTCTGGTGGTCCACCCAGTGGTACTTTGCAACTGTAGAATAAAGCTTATTTAAAAAAGGAAGCAACATAAAGGGGCATATTCAGATACCCAGCTCCTTCTTTTCCAAAGCTCAGCAAACTAAAGGATTGGTAGAATTTAAAGCATAATTACCTAAGAAAAATGCTACAGTCTCAGAAAAGGATGACAGGAACATACTAGGAGCCACTTCTCCTAGGACCCTGCCTAGTTGTTGATCCAGAGTTTCCCCTTGAAGACGTTCATCTCTCTTAAAATGAAAAAAAATTAAACATGCGACATTAAAATTTCTCAATAACAATGTCAACTCTTTGCTACCTTGTGTTAACTCAATGGTAAAGAAAAACAATTAGATGATTAGCAGTAAACCTAGAAACTTTGGTGGGGACCCGAAAGTTCTCATGTTAATTCACTCAGAGTATTTCTGAATCACTGCGCCAGGTACCAGGTGAGAAACTGAAGCAAAGACTGGATCATGTTATCAGAAAAATACATGGAACACAGGCTGCAGGTGCTGGACCATTAAATAACACTCTCACATGCCATTGAGTCTCCACTCAGGTAAGGGCTATAGGACAACTGATTGAGATCCACATCAGCAGGTTGTATGTTAACCTTTTGCCTTCTTGGTGGCACCTCTGAACAAAACAAATCTATCATGCTCAGAATCCATTTAATAGCAGTCATACCCAAAATATTTTCTAAAAACATGTTAGTCCTTCTTGCACATGTCAAAGAGACACTATTTAAAACAAAATTCTCACTTTATATCTAACCTACCAACCAAACGAAGCAATGAAATTCTTGGTCCCAAAGTGTCCAGAACAAGTCAAGGAGACCAAAGAACCACACAGGGGGAAAGAAACAAAGCCCCCTCACTGTCCACACACAAATGCAGAGCCAAATAGCTATTAATAGACCCCAGTACTTGGACAGATACTGAGCTCCACGAGAATAGGAAAATATACCTGGTAAGTCTGCACCAGAATGAAGATGTTGTCCACTCCAACAGCCAGCACCAGAAATGGGATGACTTCAATCACGATGAGAGTCAGGGGGATCCCAATGAAACTGAAGATGCCCAGTGAGCATGCTACCGAGCTCAACACAATCAGGATTCCTGCAACTCCTAGAGAGATTTTAGAATCCACCTGACAGACACAATAAAGACGTAAATCGTTGGTTAGAGAGCCTTTTGTCCTATCTGTTACTAAAAGGCCCTCATTTTTACTTCTTTACATGGGTATATCCAATCTAGAGTTAAAAGTACAATTCTCAGTTTGAGAGAAAATAATAAATCGTTGGTTAGAGAGCCTTTTGTCCTATCTGTTACTAAAAGGCCCTCATTTTTATTTCTTTACATGGGTATATCCAATCTAGAGTTAAAAGTACAATTCTCAGTTTGAGAGAAAATATGAAAAAATTTCTAGGTCTTCCCTGGCAACATGTTTTATGAGCTTGTTTTCTTGGGGGAAGGAATAGACAAAACAGAAAAAACAGGTTTATGTGAATAAACTTTAAGATAAACCAAAAAATCAGAACTGAAGAAAACAGATGCAGGAAACAGAAATGTTGCATATAATTAAAACACAGGGGGGGCCATCCCCGTGGCTCACTCAGAAGAGTGTGGCGCTGGTAGCGCTGAGGCCGTGGATTCAGATCCTATATAGGGATGGCCGGTGCGCTCACTGGCTGAGCGTAGTGCTGACCACACCGTGCTGAGGGTTGCATGCCCCTTACTGGTCAAAAAAAAAATACCCACAAGGGAATTTAACGCAGTTTTAGACATAATGAATTAAGAACAAGTAGAGGCAAAAATGTGATGTCATGTTGTGCATTGCCATGTCACACACACACACACAACTGACACACACACACCACTTACCAGAAGCCTGCGACAACTTTTGATGTGTCCCAAGAACAGGGAAATATACAGAAACATGACGGCATAGCTAATGACAACCGTGAAGATGTCACTGTCACTTTCACGATTTAGCTCATCTTCAATACTTCGCTCAGCAGTGAAAGAAATGGTCAGATTTGGATTATTGTAGTTTTTCACAAAATTAATAAACCTAAAAAGTAAGCAACATTTTATTCGTTCAGTTAAAACTCAGTGACAGCTAAGTAAGAGACTGCTTCCCAACTTTCATGATACGAAGGCCATGCTTATTTAAACTTCATCCTGCATTAGGGTCTTCTACACAGAGACGAGAAGGCGATACACTGAGATTACAGCAAAGGTTCTAGAGATGTGGAATTGTCTACCAGGTTTAGAACAAATTTAAAATTGGTTCATGTTCTACCTATTTGTTTTTTATTAAAAAAGATTTCTAAATGAAGTACAGGTTGAGCATTCCTAACCAAAAATCCAAAATCCAAAATGCTCCAAAATCCAAAAATTTTTGAGTGCCAACATGATGCTCAAAGGAAATGCTCATTGGCGGATTTTGGATTTTCAGATTAGAGATGCTTAACTGGTATGTTCCCAAATATTCCCAAATCCAAAAAAAAATCCAAAATCTGAAACACTTCTTGTCCCAAGCTTTTTGGATAAAGCATACTCAACCTGTGTATTATAATAAAGATATATACCCTCATGGAACAAAATTTTAAAATTTGATCTACAGTTTCAACTCAATACTTATCAGAATCCCAGCCGATTTCTTTATAGAAACTGTAAGCTAATTCTAAAGTTTACATGGAATTGCAAGGGGTCCAGAATAGCCAAAACTTCTTTTTCAAGAAGAACAAAGTCTTCCCAATTTCAAAACTTACTATAAAACAATGGTAATCTAGAAAGTATAGTACTGGTACAAGGACAGACATAGAGATCAAAGGAACAGAATTGAGAGTCCAGAAACATACCATGTGTCTGTGGTCATCTAATTTTCAATAAGGATGCCAAGACCAGTCAATGCAGGAAAGAATAATCTTTTAAACAAATGGTCTAGGTCAACTGAATAGCTACATGCAAAGGAATGAAGTTGGACCCTTACCATACACAAAAATGAACTCAACTGATCAAAGATCTAAATGTGAGAGCTAAAATTATAGAACTCTTAGAAGAACTCTTATAGGCATAAATCTCCATGTCCTTGGATCAGGCAATGGTTTCTTAGATATGATACCAAAAGTAACATAGGCATAAATCTCCATGTCCTTGGATCAGGCAATGGTTTCTTAGATATGATACCAAAAGTAAGAACAACAAAAGAAAAAAAACAGATAAACTGGACTTCATCAAAATTAACTACTTTTGTGCTTCAAAGGACATCATCAAGAAAACAAAAAAACAACCAAGAGAACAGGAGAAAATATTTGGGAATCATATATCTGATAAAAGACCTGTATCTAGAATATATAAAGAATTCTTATAATTCAATAATAATACACAAATAACTCATCTGAAAAATGGGCAAAAGATAAGAATAGACATTTCTCCAAGGCGAATGTACTAATGGACAATAAGCACATGAAAAGATGTTCAAATTTGTGAGTCATCAGGAAAATGCAAATCAAAACCACAAATCAAAACTACTTCATACCCACTGTGATGGCTAGAATGAAAAAGTCAGATAATAACAAGTGTTGGTGAGGATATGGAGAAATTGGAAGCTTTATACAATGCTGGTGGTTATGTAAAGCCACTTTGGAAAACAGTCTGGCAATTTTTCAAACCTTAAAGGTAGACTTCTACTTCTAGGTATCTACCCAAGACAACTGAAAACTTACATCCACACAAAAACTCGTATATGAATGGTTGTAGCAGTATTATTCATAATAGCCAAAGATGGAAACAACCCCAAATGTGCATCAACTGATGAATGGATAAACAAAATGGGCATATAGGAGGATTCTCCATCTGAAGTAGGTACAGTTACCATTCAGGAAGAGCAACTTATTATTTTTTTTTTCTTTTTAACTACAAAGTGCATGGTAAAAATTTCAAACAGAGCAGAAAAGTGTTCAGTGAAAATTCTCTCTCCTTCCCTAATTCCATTCTCTTAGTTCTCCTCCTCATACTGTGACCATTTGTGAATCTTTCCAAAGATATTCTATGCACAAATTTCTCCCTTTCCTTCTTTCTTACACAAATAGTAATACACTGTTCTGCACATTACATTTAAAAATTTTATGCCTTGGAGACTGCTCCATTTTAGTAAATAAAGACCTTCCTTATTCTTTTTCTGCTGTAAAGTATTTCCTAATATAATTTAACCGACCTCCAATTGATGAACATTTTTGCAAATTTTTATTGCAAACAAAATTACTACAAAGAATAACCTATAAATATCTTTAATGTGTGAAATATATATCTGTAGAATCAATTCTCGTAAGTATAATCACTGAATCAAAAACTACGTGCAATTCTAATTTTGATAACTTCTCCCAAACTGCCTTCCAAACAGGCTGTACTATTTTTCATTCCTTTGTTCAACAAAATACTTACTAAGACCTACTTGGTGCCAGGCATTATGTCAGGTACCAAACAAAAGAGATAAAGATATCTGCCTTCTCAGAGCTTACATTCTATTTCAACAATGAAGAATTTCCCATATTTTCACCAACACAGGGTTTTATCAAACTCTCAGTCCAAATTGTTATGTAGAAAGACTGAAGTGAGATGCACTTCATCAACAAGTTGAGCATTTCCCCCATATAATTAAAAGCCACTTGTTTTCTTTTGTTAACTTTCATGTGGACTCACCCGCTTTTCTATTGGGTTGTTGACCTTTTGTTTTTGAGCATTTCCCCCATATAATTAAAAGCCACTTGTTTTCTTCTTTTGTTAACTTTCATGTGGACTCACCCGCTTTTCTATTGGGTTGTTGACCTTTTGTTTTGTTTTCTTTCTTTTTTTTTTACAAGGGCTCCCTATATATTAAGGAAATGCTATCTGTTATGTATATATATTTTTTGTCCAGTCCCCCCCCATAACTGTATGGTACTTGTTCTCCACACATGAATTTAAAGTTTTCATGTAGTAAATTCAGTCTTTCCTTTTGTGGCTTCTGAGTTTTGTGTCTTGCTTAGAAATGCCTTCTCCATTATTTTAAAAAATTCCTCCTGTGTTTTCTTCTAGTTCTCTAACACTTTCACTTCCACTTCCTGCATTTCAATCTTTGATTTATCTGGAATTTATTGTGGTGGAAGGAATAAGGTGGAGATCAAATTTAATTTTTTTCCTATGGCTAGCCAGTTGCCGAAATTATCCTTTCCCACCTAGTAGAAATGACATGCTATTATATGAGGCAGAATAAATTTTGAATGCAGTTCCCAGCTTCGCCGCTGCCACTGGTGAAGAGAAAACCTCTGTGGCCTCTTTACTGGCTGGAGAAAAACCTGTTGAGCTTGTTCAGATGCCAGAGGTGCCACATGAATTGTCACCCTATTAGTGACATCTGTTCCAAGGTGCTACAGGAACCAGCAAGAGCAAACCAACTGCCCTTCCCACTACAAAAGTGTCCAAATTCTTAACTGATTGGTGAAGAAGGAAAAAAGAAATCCATCAACTGGGTTTCTTTTTCCACATTCCTCACATATTATCCCTTCCCCATTACAGGTGTTCTTAACCTGGGGCCGTGGAATCCCTAAAGGTTCTTTTACACATGAGCTTCAGGGTTCCATGGCCTCCTTGAAACTAACATCTGTAGATGTGCACAATTGCATTATTCTGGGGAAATTTCCTTAGCCTTCAACACCTTCTCAAAGGCACGTATGACCTAAAAAAGGTTAACATGATCCACTTCTTTTAAATCCAGAATAAAACCCAAACCCAAACCCAAAGCCAAACGAGATATTGTATTTGGGATTTAAGATAGGGAATTAATAAGACTGCCCGATTTATGAAATCTTCATAATTACCACTTGGCAGAAGACAACTTCATTTAACAGGAAAAGTAAAAGCTTCTCTTACTTACCATCATAGCCTCCTAACACAAGCCACGGGAACACGGGCCCACCAAATGTCCCCAGACAAGGATCATGGAGCACACTTGTATCATTAAGAGAGGCGGGAGCCCTGCCAAAAAGTTTAGAAAACATCTCCCAATCAGAACAAGAATCAAGATATCACAGAGACCTAAACACTTACACAGTAAACATTTTAAGGACAACGTGGGCCCTGAGGTTCCTTAGTTGATAGTACAGGGGAGCACCTGCCTTTGGGAACTCAGAACCAGTGGGCAAGAGGCAGACAGGTACAGCCTGATGCGATCACTGGCACAAGGCATATGTGCTATGTGGGCACAGAGGAGGGAGCAAGTGATACAAGAGGAAACTGCAGCCCAAAGCAGGAGACCTGTGAAGAACAGACCTTGGAAGGACAAGGGAGAATTCACCAGAGAGGGAAGAAAAGAGGGTGTTCCATACAATTACAACTGTAGGAAGAGACGGAGGGAGAGAGAGAGCAGGCGCGGGAGGTGGGATGACAGCAGGAGGATGGTGGTTCAGGAATGACACAGAGGGGCTACTGAGGGAGGGGACAAGGCTGGAAAGGGCAAGTGACAGACAGTGGGGAAAAACAGGATTCAGAGCCATGCTAAATCGTTTGGATTTTTATCCTGGAAGCCCTGGGGAACAATTAGAGATTTCTGGAAAAGGGATGCCATGAGTTATTTTACAAAGATAAACTGGTGGCCAGTGGAAGAAGCGGGAAAGAAACAGGAAGCAGGGAGACCAGTCAAGAGTTTGTGCAATGGCATAGGCAAGAGACAACCAGCAGCGCAGTAAGGACGGCCAGGTGGTCAGCAGGGAGGGACCCAGCATCTCAGGACAGATCGTCACCCAGAGCACGCTGGTGCTTTGGCAGGTTCTCGGATGACAGCATTAGTCCTCGGAGGGTGTAACCTGCGGCTGGCAGCGGAGTCCCTCAACCCACAGCCAACTGTGCATTCATGTCATGTATCTGAGATCATCCGGAGTGTAAAATCGCAAGAACTACATGAGGAAGGTGAGGATAGGGAAGAATGCTGCATCCATGTCATGTATCTGCGAGATCATCCGGAGTGTAAAATCGCAAGAACTACATGAGGAAGGTGAGGATAGGGAAGAATGCAGGGAGAATGCCTCATGTATGCGTAGCTGGCAGATGGTGATGCCATTAAACGACACGGGCAAAACAGCAGGTCTGTGCCTGGTTCTGTGCAGGCCAAGTCTGCCCCTCCTGCAGGACATTCCAGTGAAAGAGTCCAGAAGTTGGAGGGTGAAGAAAGAGGTGACAGCCAGGGATGGGCCTGAGGTCACAAAGGAAACACACAAGTGTAACTGCCAACCAAACCCAGGCCCTACCACGCAAGGGAGCTGCTCACAGCAGCACGCCCCCACTGTGTAGATCATGACCCTCTGATAAAAAACAAGTCTCACATCCCACCCCACCAAAACTTTTGTTGATTTTTATTTTGTAAAACAACAGAAAGTAAATGTTGTTTTCCCTAAATATAAAAATTTTATAATATTAATTTTTTTCCTTCAAATTACCCATGGCTCCATTGTACCATCTACCCTGTTGACACAAGTCTCACATCCCACCCCACCAAAACTTTTGTTGATTTTTATTTTGTAAAACAACAGAAAGTAAATGTTGTTTTCCCTAAATATAAAAATTATATAATATTAATTTTTTTCCTTCAAATTACCCATGGCTCCATTGTACCATCTACCCTGTTGAGAACACTGGTGTAGGGTATATAGGCACGGATTTGTTTTATGAATGCCACTCATGTTTTTGGAGGCAATGTCCTTGAAACATGACTATTCAGGCCGATGTCCCAACTGCCTGAATGGTCACGTTCCAGTAACAGACAGAATGTAAGGTCACCAGAGTCCTTCAGAAGCAGAAATCAGAGTACTTGGCTCTTGAGATGTGATTAGTTGAGCAGTGCACTCACAGAAGACAAGGAATTATGCCTGTTCCCGTGATGAAGTAACAGCCACTGTGGCTGATCAACTGGCTGAACAGCTGCTCCCAGGCCAGGCCCAGAGCACTCAGGGACGGCAGGCCCATCTGACGCTATGCCACTCTTCCTGCTATGGGGACAAACCTAAAGATCCCCTCATAGGTCACCCGAGCACAGCTTCCTTTGGTTACTAATCCCAATTATAAATGCACTCTACCCATCTATATATACCTCCCAGGGGAGGTGGCTCAGGGCCCTCCGATTTAAAACTACAATCCAACCCTGCATGCCAATCCTGCCCCCTCTCCTCAAGGGGAAGCTGCATGTTTTAAAAACAATTCAATATCATGATGTAAGGTTATATTTGAAAGACAAGAAAAAGCACAATAGGCTTCTCTCTTTAAATCTTAGGTGGGGGGTGGGGTTGCATGAGTCAAAGGTACCTGCTGTTCCTGGATTACACATCACAAATGCTCCCACCCCAGGGCCTTTGCACTTGCTGCTTGTACTGCTTGGAACACAGTTCGATGTGATACCCAGCGGCTCCCTCTTTTCCTTTCTCTTTATGCAGGTCTTCACCCCAAAGCCATCCTCCCATCCCTTTGCCTGGCCTTATTTTTCTCCTCATAGCACTCCTCTCCACCTGACACGACAGCATACATATATCTACTCGTTCCTCGTCTGTCTTCCTCTGTTTGCTCACCACTGGGTCTCTAGTACCTTGAACGGTGTCTAGCGACAGAAAATGCTCAAATATTGGCCAGATACATGAATGACTGTCTCCCGCCACTTACCGAACGCAGTACAGAAAGTGTGTGTGGTAATCAGCATACACATAGAAGTCGTCCCCTATTTCGTGGTCCAATATGGAATGACTGTTCTGGAAGTAATTTAACACACTCATAATGGTGCAGTTCTTGTTATATGGTGAGAGAGGGGCCAAGCAGATGTCTTGAAGTGTCACAGTCTCGTTGTTATAAGATGCAGTAATGTTTTCAATGGCTATTTGTAAGTCAAGAACCTGGAAGAAGATTTTAAAAATAACTAAACCCAGAAAACATCAGATTTCTCTCAGATCTTGACTAAACAGTATTGCCCTGAGGAGTCGGAAGATAAAGAATATTTGGGGAAAATACTTCCTAAGATGGATGAGACAATTAAGGAACACTAGGGTAAAATATCTGGTGAAGCCAAAGGCCCATTCTTTATAGCAAACTGGGAATGAAGACCCTGGTTAGTGGGGTCCAGAGAAACGGGGAGGGGACACTATGACCAGAAGAGATCTCAAGGTAGGACACATGTCCATCTCCTGTCCCACCCCTTCCACAGCAGCAACCAACAGGGCCACAGAGGGGAGAATGACACGATCCCTGGTCTTCTCAACACTCCCTTCTCCAACACCATACCACCCATGGCCTTGCTCCAAACTGCAATCATTTACATGCATTTCCATACATTTCCTAATAGAGAATACACTCCGGGAGGTAAGTAGGTATGCTGTCTGTCTTCTCCAACAAGTTGGGAAAAAGCAACAGACAACAGTCAAAGGGTGGAGAAGAGATTCTATTAAAGTTTTAGGGCCATTTTGATGTTTTTCAAGATTTCAGACTTTCTGTAGAGAAGAGCAACCCTTAAAGGAAAAACCATGTAATTGTACAATCATCCATTAAAAAAGAAGTGGATATAATTTATTCACAGCTACAGTTCTCCAGGGCAGATGTGACAGGAGACAATGGGAAGGTTTCAACGTCTATGTAAGAGAAATGGGACAGATCTCGTCCCAAATGCACCTCTCACCAAATGCAGGCTGGGAGCCCACATTCAGGTAATGATAAAATAAGTTCATTCCTGCAAGTTGGATCGGTAACGATCCAGCAGCCCCTTCCTCAGCTCCCAGGATGACACAGAGGCCATCATTCCTTTGGGTCCTTCCATATACTTTCAGTTACCAGGGGAAAGTGTGCACATTCCTAAACTGACTTCCTCGTAAATACACTCTGCTTCAATGGAGAAATGCTACTTAAGTCTTTAGTTCATCTCAATTTCAAGAAAAAGGCAAGATCTACTACCTGAAGTAAACACAAAAGTGGGCAATGGTACATTTTTCATTAAGTTCAACATCTTTCATTTGCTTTCTTGAAAAGTAAGTTAAAAGCACCTTTGCTTCTACACTGTAAGATTTTCAAGATATACATTCAGCCCCAAATTCACATCAAGTAGAATTGGTCAACATGTGAAAGCCAGCATCCAGCTCTCCTGGATTGACTTATTTCTGTCAACAGATTACCTGGTGCAAAATCTGTATGTCAAGCGGAGGTCCAAAGGGCACGTCTGCTCCCAATGGGTAGGGCTGGTACGTGTGCCTGTCTGTGTGGGGGGCCCGGATGATGAGCTGCTCTGTCCGGAAGAAAGGCCCGAAGTGCGCGTCAAAGTATTCTTTTTCCAGGCGAGCCTGGCTGCCGGGGGCTGACCAGAGGTCTACTGGATTGGTAGTGATCCGAACAAACACCAGGCCAGAAGAACACGCAGCAATGAAGAACAGTGAGAAGAAAATAACACAGCCAGGGTTTCGGACACAGAAAGATCCCCACTGTGTGAAGAACTGCCTCAAACAGCGCTCAGATGCTGCACCGACTGGGTCGCAGCAGGACGCCTCCCCTGGAAGAGCAGGAGAGGAAGGGAGGGTGGAGGTTAGGAGCCAAGCTGTTCCTGAAAGTCGGAACAGGGAAAGCGTTAGCTGCTACTACACATGGTGGCAAGAGAGCCCACGCGCAGACCGCGCCAGATCCCCCGGCCCTCAGCTACCCATCTGCTTGGTGAAGTTGCCCTTCCTGGCCGCTCACAGTGAACACTACCCCCACCCCACAAAGGTCACACATGAGCTTCCGCAGAGCCTCTGTGACCACTGTGTCTCCAGCAGCTCCCCTCAACCCTGCCCTGCTGCTCCTGCTCTCAGCCTGCTACATTAGTGCCCTCGTAGCTCTTATCTCAGCCCATAACTACAAGGGTACTTCAAAAAGTTCATGGAAAGATTCGCATTCTCTTTCAATTTTATTTATTTTTTTACAAAGTTTTGAAGTACCCTTGTATTTCATTGCTACTATCAATCACTTGGTTCTGACCTGCCACCCCGACTAGACAGCAGTGCCACAAAGGCAAGGACCACGTCTGTCTAGATCACAGCTGTGTCCCTGGCACTAGTGCACTGCCTCCCTCACCCAGAATAGGCGAACAAACATTTACTGAGAAAACAAACACTCTAGTGCCACCACAATCCAAACTCTTTTATCTATGTACAGATATGCCTACCTTTGTCACCAGCATTCACAGAAAAAGCTATATTGCTATCAATGGGAGTGTACTCGGAGACAAAATACCGTTTTCTGAAAAATAAAAGCATGTAAGTAGTATTTGTGGACTTCATCAGAATGAGACTGTTATTTGGACATTCCTATAATCCCATTAAAAGCTTACTTCCTCATCCCGCCTTCTTTCTCCCTAATCGTTGCTTTTTCTCCCCTAAGTTCCCTTGTTCTGGGTGCCTCTGCTCACCAGTCGCAGGAGAAAATTTAAGAAGGTATTAAAAAAACAGGATATTTTCACCTGGTAGCCCTCATCTATAACTTTTAAGTCCTTTAAAAACACACTATTCTCCCCAGTGCAATAAGCACACCTAGTGCCCAAACCTTGGTTTCTAAATAACCTTCCCCAATAAAAGAAAGTAGGGCTCTGTGCAGAGGAGGCTGATTCCAGGGTGGGGGCAGGGAGAATACAAGATGCACCTGGGGATGGGGGCATGTCAAAGGAATGCAGGAGCCAGGCAGAAGGCACTCCCCAAGGCCAGAACAGTGAAAAGTTAAGCAACAAAATAAGTGACAGTATTGAATACAGACCACAGAACAAATAAAAAGTCCATGATGTAAATAATCGAATAAATAAGTGAGGGAAAAGGGACTGCTGTTTGTACAGAAGTTCAAGTAGTTAATGCAGAGGAAATGAGGGAAAACAAAATCACCATTAGGCAAACACCTCAGTAATAACTGTTGCAGACAAGGCCCACCAGTGGACACTAAAATCAGTGAGCGAGTCTTCAGGAGAAACAAAGCATTAGCACAGTCTCAAAGTGTCTCTCCCTCCAACCCCCAAGATATATATCAATTACAAAGGGAAAAACAGTAATGTCACAGTGGAGAAACCCAGCAGACACCAGCTTACCCAAATGATCAGCATTAACACCCCTAGCAATGAGAAATATTGACATCATGTACCCTGGACACAATGCACTGAGGAAGACAAACATCACTTCTGTGATATTCTTGTCAAAGATTCAGAACCTCAACCTAATCATGAGAAAATATCAGACAGAGCCAAATTGAAGGACATGCCACAAATTAACTGACCAGTACTCATCAAGAGGGTCAAGGCCATAAAAGAAAAGGAGAAACTGAGGAACTATCTGTCACAGATGGAGGAGACTAATAAAACACAAAAAGTGAATGTAATATGGGATCCTGAAACAGGAAAGGGCATTAGAGAAAAACCTGGTGAAATCTGAATAAAGTCCACGGTGTAGTCAATAATATTATATCAATGTTATTTTCATAGTTTTGATAATTGTACTATGAGTTATATAAGCTATAACATTAGGGGAAGCTGGGTAAAGAATATACAAGAGTACTTCAAAAAGTTCATGGAAAGATTTGTATTATCTTTTAATTTTATTTTTCCACAAACAACTTCCTGAAGTACCCGCATATATAAACTGTACCATTTTTTCAACTTTCTGGTAAGCCTAAAGTTATTTTAAAATAAGTTAAAAAAAAAAAAAATAGGGCTGGCCTGTGGCTCACTTGGGAGAGTGTGGTGCTGATAACACCAAGGCCACGGGTTCGGATCCCTATATAGGGATGGCCGGTTAGCTCACTTGGGAGAGTGTGGTGCTGACAACACCAAGTCAAGGATTAAGATCCCTTTACCGGTCATCTTTTTAAAAATGGAAGAAAAAAAAAAAAAAAAAACTGTTCTAAATCAGGATGCAAATGTCTAAAAGAATGACAATTTTGCATTTAATTACATTTATGACTTTCTGAAGAATGGGTGGTTAATGCATGGTGCTTTAAATCATGCATCTTTTTTAATAAGTCAGCAAAATTAACTTCAGATGTTTAGATTTAGTAGAAAAACAGGACTTTTTCTACTAGTTGCAGGACATAAGCAACCCATGGAATGGTATTAATGCAGGTACGTTTCCTGTTCTAATTAAACATGGTCTGCCAAGTGAAAGCTAAAAGTGCCACTTGGGTAATTTTGCTCTTCTTGCCCTGGATGACAAACAAAACCACTTACCTGTAGCACCACACTGCAAAAAATGCTCCAAAAAACATAAGCAAAAATGCCATGTAGGTGATCCACATGATAACATACATGGCGTCCAAGCCAAATATCCTCCAGGGGATAGGAGGGGGTGGGGGCTGGGGCTTGGGGCCACAAACAACAGAACAGTCCTGGCAGCTGCATGGCCCTGTGACCTCATCTACAGACTCGTTGCAGCCTTTGGTGGCATTATTCATGGGCTCCATCCCATGGACTGGAAAATCTACAGAAAAGAATTGTGTTGAGTGAAGATTTCAATAAAAAAAAATTAAACATTTTGTTTTAAATTATATTTAAACCCAATGATAAGCACACTGAAATATATAACATAACTGGAAGAATGAAAAGAACTGGAGGTTTTTGTTTCATCGAAGTATGTTTTGCTGCTTTGTCCTGTAGAATTTTAAATGACCTCAATAGCTTTGTGCATAGTTTTGTCACTAATATTTGAGTATATCACATACCAAGGCAAACCCTCAATCATGTCTCATCTCCCTTCTGAGGAGGTAGGCTAATACTATAGCAGAGCCATGGGGGAAAAAACCTTTGTAACCCTGTTTGTCCTCTCCGCTCATTAAAAACAAACCAGCTTATTCTTTCAATTATATAGCAATATCTAAAGGCCATTCTTTCTCCTCCCCCAGCCCCACTCCCAGCCCCCCTTAAGTAATCAGGGCAGGATACATGCTCTAGTTACCTCTCTTACTGGAAAGGTAGTCTAGAAACTAGTTAGCTGAATTTGTTTACCTTCCTATTGCAGCTTATGATTCCTTTGCTTTAAAACACCATCATAAATACACCAAACTTAAAGAGGATTATCTCTACCTGAAAAAATGGGAGTGATGGTAAACGGCGCCTGTCCGTTGTTCTTGTTGAACATGTACTCGATCCAGTTGGTGGCATTGCAGGCATCAGCATCCTTCCCACACAGGAGTCCCAGGGCCTTGACATTACTTGAGGGGGCCTCCACATCCCGGCAGGCATTGTACATGGCTAGAAGAGGAATCACAAGGGAAAAAGATGGAGCCCTGATGCTTGCTTTAATTCACCGGGCAAGAGCTTACAAAAGGCTTCTCAAAGGGGGACCTGGAATTCCATGAGCACTGCAACCATGTCAGGGAGCTGGCTGGGACGCAGGACAGCAAACACTAAGGGAAGGACGGAGACTTCCCTTTAAACTGATTCATCACCCTGCAAATAACATGCCAGGCTGGACTCCAAGTAACTTAAAAATAAAAAACAGACAGGAAAGGGAAAGGCATACATTATTCCATGCAGTTCTCACAATAGCTTCGGGAAGTTTCATCCCCACTGTTTGCAGGAGCATACTAAGGCTCAGGAAGGAGAAACTAAGAACCTTACTACTTCTTCAGTCAATGAAGCTGGTTGCAGAAAACCTCTGTGGCAGGTGATGACACAGCTGGAGAATTATGGAACTTACACAGAAAACTGGTTTTAGGGCAGAGGTTACATGTGAATGAACATAATCCCATTCTTTAAAATTTTATTTTAGTACACATAAAGACAACCCTCTGTGGAAGGATAGTATCAATGACACTTTACACTCCAGAAAGTGGTTGGAATGAGTCCTGCCCTGTTAATTTGCATTTACCAGTCCCTGCTTGCTAGAAACTTCCCAGGATCTTCTTCCCCTAACTTCAAGGAGATACTTACACATTCATTTTTGTTTTAGTCTCACTCTTGAGAGACAGTGTCCCTCAGAACTCTGAACATATTATTCCATTGCCTTCTGGCCTCTATCATGAGTAATAAGAAAATCTCCAATTCTCATTCTTTTGAGGTGATTTGTGTAGAGGATTCATAAAGCAAATGTACTTCACAGGGCTTGGTTTTCCAAAACCTTGCAATTTCAAATATTGACCTTGCAAAGGACAGGAAAATTTCCCCAGGCTATTGAATCTCTGTTGCAAGATAAGAATTGTAACACAGCAAGGTTGCTGGCTCAAAGACAGACAGGTTACTAATTGATATGTAAAGTTACTAAAAACCTACTGGAGGGAAAAGGAATGTTTGCTAAATCAAGCCTTTGTTGCAAGTCACCTTGTTTGACTTACTGAATGTTACCAGCTTCTAATGTTAAACTTGTTAAACTGT
>NW_007735397.1:5678-11199 GCF_000696425.1 Galeopterus variegatus | reverse complement strand
CCCTTTCTGGGGCTTCTCACTGCTCAAAAGAGATGGGCTTTGAGTAATCTTTGGCAGCTCCTTCACACAGGGGAAAAGGGGTGACAAATCTGTGGGAGGCAAAGTGTCTTTTTTCTATTTGCTTTTAAGATATTTGTCTTTGGAGTTTTATACTTTTTCTAAGCTATACTTTGGTACGGATTTTTTGCTTTTTGAAATAACAGCTTTATTGAGATACGATTCACATACCATACAATTCACTCAAAGTATACAATTTAATGGATTTTAGCATATTCATAGATATGTGCAACTATCACCATAGTCAAATTTAGAGCATTTCATCACCTCAAAAAGAAACCCTGCTGTCTTTGGCTATGCTCCCCTACTCCCCAAGGCCTAAGTAACCATTTATTTTTCTGTCTCTATAGATTTACCTATTTTAGACACTTCATATGAATGGAATAATATAGTATGTGCTCTTTTACATCTGGCTTCTTTCACTTAGCATAACATTTTCAAGGTTCATCCATGTTGTGGCATGCATCAGGACTCCATTCCTTTCTATGATCAAAAAATACTCCATCATGTGGATATACTACCTCTGGTTTACCAATATATTAGTTGATGGATATGTGAGACGTTTCCACCCTTTGGCTATCATGAGTAATAGTGCTATAAACATTCATGTGCAAGTTTTTGTGTGAACATGTTTTCATCTCTCTTATGAATGGAATTTCTGGGTCTCATGGTAACTCTGTTTAATTGTTTTGGGAACTGCCAGACTATTTTCCAAAGCAACTATACCACTTTACATATCCACGAGCAGTGTATGAAGGTTCTCATTTCTCCACAGCCTTTTCAACATTTCTTGTTATCTGACTTTTATTCTAGCCATCCTAGTGGGTGTGAAGTGGTATCTCACTGTGGTTTTGATTTGTATTTTCCTGATGATTAATGATGTTGAACATCTCTTCAATGTGCTTACCAGCCACTTGTATATCTTCCTGGGAGAAATGTCTATTCAGATCCTTTGCCCATTTAAAATTGGGGTTGTCTATTTATTATTGAATTATAAGAGCTCTTTACATATTCTAGATACAAGTCCCTTATCAAATGTATAAATTGCAAATATTTTCTTATCTTTTCTTGATGGTGTCCTTTGAAATACAAGTTTTTTTAATGAAGTCCAATTTATCCTTTTTCTTTTGCTCATGCTTTTGGTGTTGTATCTAAGAATCCATTGCCAGATCCAAGGCCATAGGGGTAAAACATAGATTACCACTATACTTTCTCCTAAGTGTTTTATAGTTTTAGCTTTACATTTAAGTCTTTGATCCATTTTGAGTTAATTTTTATATATGGCATGAAGTTAGGGTCCAATTTCATTCTGTTGCATGTGAGTATGCAGTTATCCTAGCACCATTTGTTGAAGAGTATTCTTTCCCTATTGAATGGTCTTGGCACCTTTGTCAAAAACCAGTTAACCATAGATATATGGTTTATTCTCAATTATTCTCCATTGATTTATACGCCTATCTTTATTCCAGTGCCACACCATCTTGATTTCCACTGCTTGGTGATAGTTTTGCAATTGGGAAATGTGAGTCCTCCTACTTTGTTCTTTTTCAGGATTGTTTGAGCTATTCTGGATCCCTTGGAATTCCACCTGAATTTCAGAATCAGCTTGTCAATTTCTGCAGAGAAGTCAACTGGGATTCTGCTAGGGAATGCACTGACTCTGCAAATCAATTTGGGGAGTATTGCCAACTTAACAATATTAAGTCTTCTGATCCATGAACATGGGATGTCTTTCCATTTATTTAAATCCTCTTTAATTTCTTTGAATAATGTTTCACAGTTTGAGTCTGCTTTGCACTTTCTTTTACTATATTTATTCCTAAGTATTTATTTTCTCATCCTACTGTAAATGGAATTATTTTCTTAATTTCACTTTCAAACTGTCCATTTCCAGTGCATAGAAACACAATTGGCTTTTGTATATTGGATTTCTTTCTAATTTATCCTGCTTAAGGATTCATTTTCTTTTCCTAAGTCTGAGGATTCATCCCTCATCCATTCTGGAAAATCCTCAGCCATTATCCCTTTGCTTACTTTTTCTGGAGCTCTTCATATTGTCCGATACGTTACTTCTTTAGTGATTTCCAGATCTTTACATTTCTGTGCTGTTTCCCTCTCATCTTCCAGCTCACCATTTGGTTTTCAGGTTTTATTTTATTAGATATTTCAAGCATACAGAAAATATGGAGAGTAATACAATTCTCATTACTCACTACCCAATTGTATATCAATCTTACCATTTTACATTTGCCTCAACATTTAAAAAAATGCACTATAAAATCAATTGAAACTCCTTGATTACACTTCCCTGTTAACATTCCTAAGCTAAACATAGTCCTGAATTTGACGCTTATCATTCCCATGCATGTTTGTGTACTTGTATGATATATTGCATTTATAAATATGTACTTTGTTCTAAAATTTCATATAAACAGTATACTATATCCTGCAACTTATTTTCAGTAAAGATTTTTTAAGTCATCCATGTAACAGACATGAATCTAATTCACACATTTTCACAGTTTTAAATATTCCAGACCATGACAATACTCCAATATATTTATCCATTCTCCTATTTTTTTTTGACCGGTAAGGGGATTGCAACCTTTAGCTTGGTGTTGTCCACACCACACTCAGCCAGTGAGCGCACCAGCCATCCCTATATAGGATCCGAACCCACGGCATCGGCGCTATCAGCACCACACCCTCCCGAGTGAGCCAAGGGGCCGGCCTTATCCATTCTCCTATTAATGAGCATTTAGCATCCTCAATTTTGGGGGGGGGGGGTTATTCTTATTTTGTTTTTTAAATGGACTTTACTTTTTAGAGCACTTTTAGGTTCATAGCAAAAATAAGTGGAAAGTACAGAGTTCTCATACACCCCTTGTCCCCAAACACGAACAACCTTCCCCATTATCAACACCCCCCACCAAAGTGGTACTATGTTACAATGATGAACCTACACTGACCCATCATTATCACTCAAAGTCCCTAGTTTACATTAGAATTCACTCTTGGTGGTGTACATTCTATAGACTGAAATGTATATAATGACATGTATCCATCATAATAGTACCACAGAGTATTTTCACTGCCTAAAAATCCTCTGTGCTCATCTATTCATCCCACACTCCCTCCCTCCTAACCCTTGACAACCACTGACTTTTTATTGTCTCCACAGTTTTGCCTTTTCCAGAATATTATATAGTTGGAATAATACAGTACAGGGTTTCGCTTAATATGATTTAAGGTTTCTCCATGTCTTTTTGTGGCTTGATAGCTCATTTCTTTTTAGTGCTGAATAATATTCCATTGTGTGGATGTAGTACAGTTTATTTACCCATTCACCTACTGAAGGACATCTTGACTGCTTCCAAATTTTGGCAATTATGAATAAAGCTACTACAAACATCTGTGTGCAAGTTTTCTTTTTTTTTTTTTGTCTTTTTCCGTGTCCGGCAACGGATCGCAACCCTCAGTGTCGCCCCCATACCGGACCGGGACCAGCAACGGGATCGCAACCCTCGGTGTTGCCCCCGCACCTCGCTCAGCCAGTGAGCAGGAACCGGTCTGTATGTGGGATCCGAACCCTCAGCGGGAGCGCCACCGCGCTCTCAAGCGGCGCACTGTAGCAGTGCGCCACCGGGCCGGCCCCTGTGTGCAAGTTTTCATATGGAAAGTTTTCGACTCATTTGGGTATACCAAGGAAGATGACTGCTGGACTGTATGGTAAGAGGATGTTCAGCACCATTTCGCATTCTCACCAGCAATGAATGAATGAATGTTGCTCCACATCCTCACCAGCATTTGGCATTGTCAGTGTTTTGGATTTTGGCCATTTTCACAGATGTGTAGTGGTATCTCATTGTTGTTTTAGTTCACAATTTCCTAATGAAATGATGTTGGACAACTTCTCATATACTTACTTGCCACCTGTATACCTTCTTTGGTGAGGTAACTTTTCAGGATTTNGGGCCGGCCCCTGTGTGCAAGTTTTCATATGGAAAGTTTTCGACTCATTTGGGTATACCAAGGAAGATGACTGCTGGACTGTATGGTAAGAGGATGTTCAGCACCATTTCGCATTCTCACCAGCAATGAATGAATGAATGTTGCTCCACATCCTCACCAGCATTTGGCATTGTCAGTGTTTTGGATTTTGGCCATTTTCACAGATGTGTAGTGGTATCTCATTGTTGTTTTAGTTCACAATTTCCTAATGAAATGATGTTGGACAACTTCTCATATACTTACTTGCCACCTGTATACCTTCTTTGGTGAGGTAACTTTTCAGGATTTTTGCCCATTGTCAATCAAGTTGTTCACTTTCTTACTGTTGAATTTTAAGAGTTCTTTGTATATTTTAGATAACAGTCCTTAATCAAATATGTTTTTTGCAAATAATTTTATCCCAGTCTGTGGCTTGTCTTCTCACTCTCTTGATGCCTCCAATTTTTTACAATCACAATAATGCTACAATAGACATTCCTTATGGGTCTCCCTGTTTACATGCATTAAGAGTTTCTCTAAGGTAGGCTATAAGTGGAATTTCTGGGATGAGGATGTATTTATCCTCAAACTTACCAGGTACTGAAAATTATTTTTCAAATGGTTTTTTATAACTTGTACCAAGTGATAGTCACCAGTGGTACAATGTATTAGCATTCCTACCACTCCACATCTTCATCAATAGTTGGAATTCATCACCTTTTTAATTTACACCAATCTGATAATGTGTAAAATGGTAGTTCACTGTTTTAATCTGCATTTCATTGCCCTAGATACTATTTATATTTATAAATCTTTTCACTTATGGTTTCTGCAACTTCCTCTCCTATCTAGAAATCCTTCCCTTACCTTAGAGTCATAAAGATATTCCATATTTACTTCTAAACATTTCAAAGATTATGACTTTTAATCTATATAACTTATTTTTTAGTATGATATGCAAAAATAAAAATTAGAGTATAATCAATTTTCTCACCCCATTTATCAACTAGCTCTCCCTTTACCTCAATGATTTATAACGACACAACTGTTATATATCAACTTTCCACACATGTATGGTTCTGTTTCTGGACAAAATAATCTCCATTCAGTCAGGCTGTCTTTTATGTCACATCTCTTGGAAGATTGGTTCGTAGGTATCTTACTTTTTGCTGCTTTTGTGAATAGGACCATTTTTCTATTAAATTTTTTGTTACATTTTTAATTGATCATTACAATTAAATGTTGTATGTTGCTCTTATAATCAACTATTATTTTGTAGATTGTTCTTGGATACTTTGTTCACCCGTGTTTAATCTGCTGTTTATCTTTTAATCTATTTCAGTGTCAATTTCTCTCTGTTTAAAATTTTTATTTTTTCATTGAAACATAATTGATCTACAAGTTTGTGGAGTACAGAGTTGAATATCAATACCTGTGTACAATATGTGATGATAAAATCAGGATAATTAGCATA
>NW_007735397.1:2447-4407 GCF_000696425.1 Galeopterus variegatus | reverse complement strand
GCCAGCTGTAAAGAAGGAATAATTAAAAGTTTACTTACCATTGGCAAAACTCTGTCCAACATAGTACTGTAACTCTTTTACGTTTGTTTTCGTCTGGTTTGTATCAGGATCAACATAATCTTCAGTTGCTGTTACATTCAGAAACTGACTCTGTTGAGGGCTACATGTCAGCTCACAAAACAGGTTCATTAGATTATAAAAACAGGACGGACATCTAAAGAAAAAAATAAATATTTTGCATGATCTCACAGATAACAGGGCCAGCAAAAGTGTGATTTAAAATAGAATATTTAAAATTCACTTCCCTCCTGAAAGGCAAAAGAATACTGCTGTGACTTATAAAGATAAAAAGAACAGTAGTAGTGTTCTCTGGCTGCATGCATTTCAGAAGCATATGGGTTTTCATGAGAACCACAGCTGTCTGCTGTCCTTCAGGTTCAAAGTTTAAAAAGCTCCTAATCCTGACTTGTCATGTGGCAAAAAAGCTCTCTTTTCCTTTTGGTCCACTGTTACCTACAAAAGCTACTGCTTCGTTAGACATGTATTCTCACAACACAACCGAGATTACATTTTACTCTGATCCAGTCCCAGTGACCATGCACAACACAGAACAAGGAAGGTGTGTCCCGGCTGTTAAGAGTCTCTGTTCTAGTGAAAGAGACAAACATGCACACGGACTCTCCTTCAGGAGACCCGCGCTTTAATGTGACATACCAGAAACTACAATTACACTATTCTAACTCCTAGGGTGCATACAGTTTTCTATCACTTTCCATAAATTACAAATCTCTTTTCATGTTACCACAGTTGATCTCTACCATCATCAATTCTGACAGCTGTATAATATTCCATATATCAGGTTGTTTCTCTTCTTTGCTATCATATATAAAGCTTTGGTACCACTGATAACATAGGGAGAACTTGGCCATCTTTTGATGTTTATATCCATAATGCCTCACCCAGAATGGNAATGATGACCCAATTAGATTCTCAACTTTTAATTTATTAACGTATTGTATTTTGTCCTGAAAGAAAAATTTAGTGGTAGTTTTCCACTCTATACTTTCAACTTCTGGTAAGAAGCAGGGTTTCCTCAGTGGAAGCTGATTAGTGCCCTATCACCTGCAGTAATATCTGCATAGAGGAGCATTTTCCCCTCCTTATATTTGCTTCCCATCCATCTTTATCAGTGTGCTGAAGTCTGAAAAATTTAGAATGATACCACAATCTGCTGTTCAAAACAATACCACCAACTTGTACTTTTGTACATGTGAGAAATGCTGGGCAGGCCTAGAGAAGAACATCTATTACGTAACCCTTTTTCACTGCCCTGGGTCATAGAGAACAGATCAGATAGGAAATTAACTTTGACAAAACCAGCCAATTATGTCAGAAAAAACTTGGTGAGTTACCCAAGGCCAAGGCTCTACTGAAGACCTGACGCCAGCACATCATTTCACNCAACTTGTACTTTTGTACATGTGAGAAATGCTGGGCAGGCCTAGAGAAGAACATCTATTACATAACCCTTTTTCACTGCCCTGGGTCATAGAGAACAGATCAGATAGGAAATTAACTTTGACAAAACCAGCCAATTATGTCAGAAAAAGCTTGGTGAGTTACCCAAGGCCAAGGCTCTACTGAAGACCTGACGCCAGCACATCATTTCACCATGGGAAGAGAAATGAATGATGTGCAAAGCAGAGAAGGCAAGGGGAGGGAGGTGACACACAGGACTGCACGGATGAGGGTCTCAGGCCAAGGACCTGAGCAGGATCACCAGCAACCTATCCTCCCCACAGTGCATAAAAGCTCAAGACTGAGAGGTGCTTGTCCACAGTGCAGACACCCTGTAGGATGAGGACATCTCAGAGAAATCCAGGTATCAACTCAAAATGCAACTAGGAGGAGAACCAAGTCTGATCATTATTCTTATCTCTATTTCTGACAAGTCATATAG
>NW_007735397.1:0-935 GCF_000696425.1 Galeopterus variegatus | reverse complement strand
ACCACTATTGACTATTTCCATTAGTCACTCCAGGGAAAGTTAAAGCCTTTAATAATTCAGACGAAAGAAGCAAGGGAGTCTAGGAGCTCTGTTATCATGTCAACTTCATTTTTGATTACTTATGTCTCTAAAACCAGTCTTTTCACCTAGATTTTTCCAGTTCTTTTCTAATATCCCTCTGTATCAGGGATGGTAAAAAAGACAACAGAAAACTGAATCGTGGTAGTAGTGAAAATTCACAGGCTCTCAGTAGAACACGGAGGAATCATTAAAATGAATGGGGACGAGGAAGTCATAGCCACTTAGCAGCAGAGTCCATTCAAGTCCTGAAATCTAAGAACCAATATAAGCTAACTTCTAATATACTTTGCAGAAGCTACAAAGAGCAACATTTGAGGTACCGAGGTCGGTTTCTAAATGGTAACATCCTACTGGGAAACTTCATGAGAGGTATAAAATCAACCCCTGAAAAATTAGGCCCCTGTAGTTACGTTATTTTCTCTGCCACTGTGTACTACATACAGGTTAGAGTTTGGGATAAGGTTTAAGCCTCTTAGTCTCACCTCTACCTCCACCTTGCAGTAACACTTAAGGTATAATTAACAGAGGATCTTGGGATCAGGACTTTGTGTTCCTACTGCCCAAGATAATAAACTTACCTGCACTAAGTCATACCCATCCTTTGGCAATGGTTTTGGTGGCCCAGAATATTCACAATTGTATCTCTTAACTCCAAATGCAATTCCACACTCTCCATACCAAACACAGGACTGTGAAAAAACCTACAGAAAGTGAACACAAAACTTGGTGTCACTATGGGCTCAACAGTAAACTCAATTTCAACATCAAAAAGCACCTATTCAAGCATGATTACAGAACCTTCCAATGTTACCTGCAGAATAAAGAGGCACTTACTAGTTCAACATTGAGAAATA
>NW_007735396.1:78176-78633 GCF_000696425.1 Galeopterus variegatus | reverse complement strand
ACTTGATCGTGGTGAATAATTTTACATATGTGTTGTTGTATTCTGTTTGCTAATATTTATTTTTTTCCTTTTTGTCTTTTTTTCGTGATTGGTAACGGGATCACAACCCTCGGTGTCACGACTGTACCGCGACCGGCAATGGGATCGCAACCCTCAGTGTCATGCCAACACCGCGCTCAACCAGTGAGCGGACCGGTCTCTATATGGGATCCGAACCCTCGGCGGGAGCGCCGCTCCGCTCCCAAGCGCCACACTCTACAAGTGCGCCACTGGGGCAGACCATGTTTGCTAATATTTTATTGAGGATTTTTGCATCTATATTCATCAAGGATATTGGCCTGTAGTTTTCTTTCTTGTTTATATCTTTACCCAGTTTTGGTATCAAGATGATGTTTCCTTCATAGAATGAGTTTGGGAGATTTGCATCTCTTTCAATCTTTTGGAATAGTTTGTAAAG
>NW_007735396.1:76417-76665 GCF_000696425.1 Galeopterus variegatus | reverse complement strand
CTAATATGTGATCTATCCTGGAAAATGATCCATGTACTGATGAGAAGAATGAATATTCTGAAGTTGTTGGATGGAATGTTTTGTAGATATCTACCTAGTCCAATTGGTCTAGAGTATTGTTAAGATCTTGTGTTTCTCTGCTGATTCTTTGCCTAGATGATCTGTCTAATACTGACAGTGGGGTGTACAGGTCCCCTGCTATTATGGTATTAGTGTCTATTTCCTTCTTTAGGTTTAATAGAGTTTGT
>NW_007735396.1:22464-74706 GCF_000696425.1 Galeopterus variegatus | reverse complement strand
AAGTTCAGAGGTTCTCTCTTCAACTTCCGTTAGCCTGCTGGTTAAACTCTCCCTTGTGTTTATATTTCGTTTAATAACTTCTTCAGTTTGGCAAGTTCAGCTACATTTCTTTTTAGGACGTTGATTTCCTTGTACATTTCCTCTTTCAGGTCCTGTATACTTTTCCTCCTTTCATCATGCTGTCTAGCTGAATTTTCTTTTATCTCATTCAATTTCTTTAGAATTATCACTCGAAATTCCTTGTCATTCATTTCAAGGGCTTCTTGTTCTATAGGATCTGGAGTTTGAGATTTATTAACCCTTGGTTGTGTACTTTCTAGGTTTTTTGTATTTCTGGTATCTTTTTTTTGATGTTTATTTATTTTGGCCAGGGGTTTCACAGTGCCCAGGTTTGACCCTATTGGCTCAGTTGGCGTCTAGTGACTTGTGTGTGTGGTTGCCTTGAGTCTGGGGCCTCTCTGGGGAGGCTCCTCTCTGGTCAGTTTGGACTCTGCTGGGCTGCTGGATCACAGGATGGTACTGCAGGTTGTGTGGCCTCCTTTCAGCTTCTACTTCCCGTGTAGATTTTCTCTCTGTTCCGTGTGCTCTGACGCTGGCTGCTGGATCCTGTTGTGGTGGCTCCACAAGTTGTGTGTTTTCTGCCGAGTCTGCACACTAGTTCGGGCTGTTGGACCTTACCGGGGCGGCCGGCAAGGTGTGTTTTTTTTTCCTGCTGAGTCTCCGCCTCTGTAACCGGACATCTCCCCTCTCTGAGCTGGGCTGTGTCTACTGCAACCCCGTCTATCAGCTGTGTCCTCAAGGGCCCACTCAGCTCAGTCCCACCCAGGAATACTTTCAGGTTTCTCCTGGACGCAGTCTACCTGTCGCTCTGGGTGGCTTTGTAGCACTGAGTGGGCATTTCTCAGTGTGAGCTCCTTGGAAGAGGAGCCCGCAGCACACAGTTCCTCTTTGAATCCCCCCGGTGCAGATTGACTCCCATGCCCGCCTGAATTCAGCTCTCTGGCAGGCTCAAGTAAGCCCAGGAGCGTTCCAACCACACTTTTCCTAACCAAAAATTGGCTAGGCGTTTTTCTGAACTGGTGGCCACAGAGGTGGTATCTGCCTCCCGGCAACAGGAGGTTTACTGGGGGTGGAGCCCCGGGTGCGGTGGAGTAACAATTGGCCCGGCCTGCTTTTCCCTGTCTCCCGATGCTGACCAGGGGCTCCCCACGCCACCAGCCCCACCATAGAACCGTGAAGGGAGTGGGATGGGAGGCCAGCCCGCAGGCCCTGGAAGGCACCGCGCTGGGTCAAGCAAGTGGCAGGGCTCAGTGAGGAGCCGAGCCAGGTGAGGGAAGAAGACCTGGCCGAACTGGCCGGCTCCGCCCCCACCTGAGAAAATGGAGGCAGCCCTGGGGTTGGTGGCTGGTCTGGTGTGGCAGGCGGAAGCCGGACAGGGGTCTGCCTCGTAAGCAGGGCTGGCCTGTGGGTCACTCACAGAGCTGGACAGTCCGGGTGGCTCCCTCTCCGTTTCCGCGTTGGCGTGGACCCCGTCTTTGGTCTCTGTTCTCTGCCGCCTGGGGCTGCTTACTCAGTCTGGTGGCGCGGCTCGGGCGCTCTCAGGATTCTTCTTTTGTGTTGGCCCTAAACTTCGAGTCTGTAGTTGCTTTTTTTATAGTTGTAGATTAGTTGTTCAAAGATTTATTCATTTTTTGTTGCTCTTGGAAATGCAGATAGTACTCTGGCAGCTCAGCGCACGCTTCTCAAGCTCACGTTGTCTTCTGGTGCCCCCTCTCCAGACCCGTCGCCATCTTGGAATTTAACAGTGGTTCTGACAACATTTTTAGTATTCTTTGTATACAGTAATTAAGGTTTGATAGTATTTTTAACTCATTTAAACTACCTAAGTATTTTCATATATACTGAACTCTTAACCACGACTGTATTATTATCTTAAAATAATAATGATTGTTCTTGTAGGAGAGCAAAGAGGAAAAAGTTAAAATCAAAAGTAAAGCAATTTAAAAATCTTTATTATATTTCAAGCTTATGATATTAATCCTATACAATATGTAATTTTGTTATCTTCATTATATTTTAAGTTTATGCCATTACTTCTACACAACAGATCTATTAATTATACTTGAAGATACAGCTACAAAAGTAATTCTCTACATTTTTCCTCCACTTTTTTAGAGGTCTCAATCCATTCTGTGTTTAACTTTTTAGACCTGTTTCAAGTTTTTTTTTTTGTTTTTTTTTTTGTCTTTTGTCTTTTTCCCTGTCCGGCAACAGATCGCAACCCTCAGTGTTGCCCCCGTACCGGACCGGGGACTGGCAACGGGATCGCAACCCTCAGTGTTGCTCCCGCGCCTTGCTCAGCCAGTGAGCGGGAACCGGTCTGTATGTGGGATCCGAACCCTCGGGCGGGAGCGCCGCCGCACTTCCCAAGTGGCGCACTATCCAGTGCGCCACGAGGCCGGCCCATACCTGTTTCAAGTTTGTTCCAACTGTTTAGATTTATTTTCGGTTATCTCAGAATACTGTGTGGAAGTCAAGAGGATACACTCTAGAGTCAGAGTACTTGGATCAGAATCTCAGTCCTGGCACTTATCTGTTGTATAACTTTGGGCAAATTTTCTTAATCCATTTTACTTCAGTTTCCTCATCCTTAACAAGATAAAAATATCTACTACATAGGGTTAACTGTATGAGTTAATATATGTCAAGTTCATGGAACAGTACTTGGTATATACAGTAAGTATGCAAGTCAAATATCAGGTATTATTATTTGCCTTTTTTTGTCCTGTAGCCCTAGTTGAGGCTAGAGGACATTCTGAATTATATTATCATATAACCTATGGCTTAAAAACCAAAATAATTTTTTTTTTTTTTGGTGGCTGACTGGTAAGGGGATGTGAAAAACCAAAATAATTTTGAAAAATAAATGTAATTATTTTAAAATATGGTCAGACCTTGATTCCTAAAGTTTTTGATTAGAAACCCCCCCTTCATAGCATTGGTGCATATACTCAACCTCACTGGGGTTAAATGGGTAGCTCTTTATCTTACCATTTATTTTTCTACTATTGGTAAATGTGGCAGACATTCTTCTAAGAAAAGCCTCTGCTCCCACTTTATCCAGGAAGAAAAGAGAAATAGAATTTACTGAGCATTTATAACAGACATGGTGTTAAGCCTTTTTACATATACAAGAATATCTTGTAGATATTGTAGGTTTGGTTCCAGACCATCGCAATAAACTGAATATCACAATAAGGCTAGTCACATCAATTTTTTGGTTTCCCAATGCATATAAAAATTGTTTACACTATACTGTAATTTATTAAGTGTGCAGTAGCAGTGTGTCTTAAAAAATGTCCATACCCTAATTAAAAAAATACTTTATTGCTAAAAAATACTAACGATCATCTGAGCCTTGGGTGACTTACACTTTTTGTTTGTGGAATGACTTGCCTTGATGTTGATGGCTGCTGACTGATCAGAATGGTGGTTGCTGAAGAGTGGAGAAGCTGTGTCAATTTCTTAAAATAAGACAACAATGAAGTCTGTCACATTGATGAACTCTTCTTTTCATGAAAGAGCTCTCTGTAGCATGCAATGCTGTTTGATAGCATTTAACCAAGAGTAGAACTTCTTTCAAAATCAGAATCAATCCTCTCAAGCCCTGTCACTACTTTATCAACTAAATTTATGTAATATTCTAGATCCTTTGTTGTCATTTTCTTGGATTTATGCACATATTTAATAGCGAAACAGTTCATCAACAAGAAAATTAGAAAAATTCATAAGACCTCAGTGCTGTGGAAGAGAATGAGCTATCAGAAAAAAAGATATGGCAAGTGACCAAGAAGGCTGCATGATGAGTGAAGCAAAGGCAAATTTGGTTAGGATAGTGTTATATGCTCTGAAAAGGAGAACGGCTGGAGAAATACCTACTTATCTGACTGCTTGGTGGCAGGCAGCCTTACAGTACGCTGTATGGAAGGGAGGCAAAGAACCAGGGAAATGTTGGAGAGGAGAAGGGGAATAGCAATATAGAACCTACGGCAGGCAGATGTAGGAGACTGAGCTAGAATTACAAAGAGACGCTGGCTGGTTAGCTCAGTTGGTTAGGGCGTGGTGTTGATAACATCAGGGTCCAGGGATCGATACCCATACTGGCCAGCCACCCAAAATGAGAAATTGCTGAAAGAGTATATTAAAACAAAAACAAAAATTAAAAAATTGGAATTATAAGGAGATGGCTCTAAGGCCTTTTGCTTCCTCTAAAGTCTAAAATAAACCTTAAGTTTTTAAGTATGTCAGTCAAATTCAGTGATCACATAATAAACAGCATTAGGCAGGTGAAGGAATAGTAAGAGGAGTGGTCTATAAAAATAAAGGGAGGAGGGCAATGCCTGCCCACAGATGGCAGGAGCATGGAAACTTCAGGAGCTGAGGGCAGACCCTGCTAACAAATGGCAGGAGCATGTGGTGCTGCTGCTGCCACAGACACCATAGCTGCATTGGTGTTCTACTACAGCCACTGCCGCCACCACCACAGACAGTACTGTGGCAAGGGCAGCCTGCTACCACGACTGCTGCAAGGGCAGCCTCTCACCACAACAGCAGCCACTGCTTCTTTAGGATTGCTTTGGCTATTCAGGGTCTTTTGTTGTTCCAAATAAATGTTAGGATTGTTTTTCTATTTCTGTGAAGAATGTCATTAGTATTTTGATGGGGATTGCACTGAATCTGCAGGTCACTTTGGGTTGCATGGACATTTTCACAATGTTAGTTCTTCCAATCCAAGACCATGGAATGTCCTTCCATCTTTTTGTGTCCTCTTTAATCTCTTTGTGCAGTGATTTGTAGTTCTTGTTGTAGAGATCTTTCATCTCCTTGAATAAATTTATACCTAGGTATTTTATTTTTTTGGTGACTACTGTAAATGGGCATGCTTTATTGAATTCTTTTTTCTGCTAGTTCATTGTTGGAGTATTAAAATGCTGATTTATGCATGTTGATTTTGTATCCTGTAACTTTAGTGAAATTGTTTATCAGCTCTAAGAGTTTTCTGGTAGAGTCTTTAGGTTTTTCTTTATAGGGTCATCTGCATACAGGGACAGTCTGAATTCATCTTTTCCAACCTAGATGTCCTTTATTTTTTCTCTTGCTCAATTGTTCTGGCTAGTACTTCCAATAATATGTTAAATAGGAGTGGTAAGAGTTGTCATCCTTGTCTTGTTCCTGTTCACTCAGGATGATATTGGCAGTTTTCATATATGGCTTTCATTGTTTTCAGATACTTTCCTTCTGTATCTACTTTTCTGACAGTCTTTATCACAAAGGGATGTTAAATTCTGTCAAATGCTTTTTCTATGTCTATTAAGATAATCATATAGTTTTTGTCCTTAATTTTTTTGATGTGGTGTATCACATTTATTGACTTGCATATGTTGAACTGACCTTGCCTCCCTGGGATGAATCCCACTTGATCATTGTGTAGAATTTTTTGGATGTGTTGCTGTATTCCAATTGCTAATATTTTGTTGAGGATTTGTGTGTCTATGTTCATCAGATATATTGGCCTGTAGGTTTTTGGCTGCTGTTGTATCTTTGTCTAGTTTTGGTATCAGGGTGATGCTGGCCTCATAGCATGAGTACAGGAGAATGGTCTCTGTTTCAATTTTTTGGAATAGTTTAAAGAGAACTGGTATTAATTCCTCTTTAAAGGTTTGGTAGAATTCAGCAGTAAAGCCCATCTGGTCCTGGGCTTTTCTTTGCTGGGAGACTGCTTATTACTGCTTCAATCTCATGGCTTTTTGTTGCTCTGTTCACGTTTTCTATCTTGGTTCAGTCTTGGTAATTTGTATGTGTCCAGAAATTTATCCACTTCCTCCAGGTATTCATATTTCTTGGCATATAGTTGTTTATAATTGTCTCTAATGATTCTTTGTATTTCTGTAGTGTCAGTTGTAATGTCTCCTCTTTTTCATTTCTGATTTTTGTTACTAGGATTTTCTCTCTTCTTTTTTTACTTAGCCTAGCTAATGGTTTGTCTATTTTGTTTATCTTCTCAAAAAATTTTGTTTCACTGATCTTTTGTATTGTTTTGGGGGTCTCTATTTCATTTAGTTTTGCTCTGATCTTAATTATTTCTTTCTGTCTCCTAATTTTGTGATTTGTTTGTTCTTGTTTTTCTAGAGCTCTGAGATGTAGCATTAGGTTGTTTCTCTGAAATGTTTATGTTCTTCCGATGTAAGCATTTATTGTAGTAAACTTCCCTCTTAGTACTGCTTTTGCAGTATCCCACAGATTTTTGGTATGATGTCTTTATTTTCATCAGTTTCAAGACACTTTTGATTTACTCTTTAATTTCTTCTTGGACCTGTAGGGCATTCAGGAGCATGTTGTTTAATTTCCATGTATTTGTATAGATTCTAGAGTTTCACTTGTTACCGATTTAATAGTTTTAATTTGCTGTGGTCTGAAAAGACACTTAAAATGATTTCAATTTTTAAAATTTGTTGAGACTTGATTTGTGACCTAGCACGTGATCTATCTTGGAGAATGTCCCACGTGCCGATGAGAAGAATATATATATTCTGTAGTTGCTGGATGAAATGTTCTGTAGATATATGCCAGTTCCAATTGATCTAAAGTATACTTAAAATCCTATGTTTCTCTGTTGATCTGTTGGCTAGATGACCTGTCCAATGCTGACAGAGGGATGCTGAGGTTCCAAACTATTACTGTATTGGGGTCTCTCTCTTTCTTTAGGTCTAATAGTGTTCGCTTTATGTACCTGGGTACGCCAGTGTTGGGAGCATATATGTTTATGATTGCTACATCTTCTTGCTGGATAGATCCCTTTATCATTATATAATGGCCTTCTTTGTCTCTCTTTATGGTTTTTTGTGTCAAGTGTATTTTATCTGATATAAGAGCAGGTACTCCTGCTGGTTTTTGTTTTCCATTTGCGTGGGTACTCCCTTATAAGTGACTTGATGCTTTTCTCTTACTATTTTTAAGATTCTCTCTTTGTCTTTATTTAATAATTTTTTTTTTTTTTTTGGTGGCTAGCAGGCAAGGGGTACTGAACCCTTGACCTTGGTTTTATAAGTCTATGCTCTTATCAACTGAACTAACTGGCCAGTTCTGTGTCTTTGAGCTTTGCCAGTTTGACTATAATGTATCTTAGAGAGGATCTTTTTGGACTGAATCTGTTTGGGGATCTTCGAGCCTCCTGGATCTGAAGGTCCACATCCCTCCTTATACCTGGGAAGTTTTCTGCTATTATTTTGTTAAATATGTTTTCAATTCCTTTTCCTTTCTCTTCCCCTTCTGGAACACCCATGATTTGGATGATTGTGTGCTTAAGGTTGTTTGCTAGCTATCTTAGATTTTCTTTTTCTTTTTTTTGTCCATCTGGGTTATTTTGAAAAGACTGTTTTCAAGATTGGAAATTCTTTCTTCTTCTTCCTTTAACTGACTGCTTAAGCTCTCAGTTGTGTTTTTTATTTCATTGAATGAATCTTTCAGTTCCTGGAGTTCTGCTACATTTTTTTAATGTATAAATCTCTTTGAAAATTTCCTCCTCCATATCCTGGACACTTTTTCCCATTTTGTTGTGTTGTCTGAGTCTTCCTGTATCTACCTCTTTGAGTTTCTTTAAGATTGTTTCTTGGAATTCCTTTCAGTCATTTCAAGGGTTTCCTGCTACAGGGAGGTCTTGTAATTGATAATTATTGTTATCCTTTCGTGGTGTCATATTTTCATGTTTTTTTCATATTACTAGTATTGCTATGCTGATGTCTGGTCATCTGGTAGAGCAGTGGCTTCTTCTATTACTCTGGAGTGGGGTTTTGAGGAGAAAGGCTTCTGCTGTAGATGTGCTTTATCTTGACCATTGAGTAGGGTGTTTCAATATTGGTTCTTGATAGATACAGTAGCACAGTCTCTGTGTGGTACTTCAACTATTTTCAGTGCTGGAGTTGCCTGTGAATGCCTCCGTGGCCTGGGCACTGGGACACATAGTGATACCTTGCTGAGGTTAGTGACACTGTGGTAGTTTGTCAAGGACATGGGTGAAGTCTCTAGCTCTTTTGAGAAACACCTGGGTGCCCTGTTGCTCTTTGGCTGGGGTGGCTGTCCCTGAGAGGGCTTGCTGGCACCCCAGCTAGTGTCTCATGACCATGCTAAGTGCACTGGGATATACTGGAGCTCCTCAGTTTGAATGGGTGACGCTGGATGGGGTTTCTCTTTCCCACAGGCAGAGGCTCCTCCTGGGCTCTTGTTTACCCCAGATGGGAGATGGACTGGTGGTGATTGAGAACTTTCTTTCTTGCTCTATTTGGATATCTTGGTTTCTGTACTCTCGGAGGGTTCTGCATCTGCCTCTCCCTGAATCAAGGCAGTTGTGTGGGCTGTGCACTTACCTCCCACTACCAGGTGTGCTACTGCATGTGGCAGTGTAATTTCCCCTGTTGGTTGGGCCACTGGGTCACTGGTCTGTACTTGCTTACCTTTTTACCCGGGCTCCACTGGTGACTCTCATTGTGTCAATGCAATCAAGTGGTTGGCAAGCTGCCTGCACACTGGTGGTGTCTGCTACTGTGTTGGACCACCCATGTGAAAGCAGTGTATGCACAGCAGCAGGATCTGCCTGCAGTTCCTGAGGTCCCATGTACTCCTGCCATCTGTTGGCAGCTGCTGAGGTCCCCACATGTGCTCCTGCTGTCTGGCAGGTGGGGACTGCCCATGGCAGCTCTGACTGTAATATGTTCTCAATTTCAAACAACTTTTACAGTTAGTATTATTATTCCTTACCTAATGCTTAAAGAGACGGGAGTTTAGAAAGCAGCAAGTTAGAAATTCTTTTAAAAGCTTTGCCAATTTAACATAAACCATTAGTAATTAGTATTTTGGATAAAAGTCTTTATTTATAAATATGCCATTTTTTAAATTAGAAGTTTTAGTTTTTTTAATAGTCTTATTTTTATTGAACACTAGTAAAATTCCATTGTACTCATTTCATATAATATAGTTACAGTAAATGTACATTAAAAACTCACAGATTATATGATAATTTGACAAGGACTCATATAAATTAACCTCTTACTGATATACAAAGAGTGCAATACATAATAAAATGAGATTAGAAAGTAGTATTTAAACTGCATGAAAAATAAATGGTATTTGTGAGTCTCTAAAATCTTATTTACAAAGAATCTTTTTGATATGCTACTTAAATTTTATCTACTTATTAAAGTAATACTCCTAAACACTTTTGTTCATTTATTCAATAAACATTTATTGAGAACGTATGTACTAGTCATTATTCCATGTGCTAGAGAGAAAGCAGTGAAAAACACAGATATAGTACTTATACTCACGGATCTTACATTCTATCAGGGGGAGGAAAGCAATGAACAAATAAATACATAAAACAATTTCAAATGTAATAAGTGTTGTAAAGAAGACAAAGAAGCCAGGATAATGTGAAATTGTGCACAGAAACTACTGTAGATTAGATAGTGCTATTTAACCCCTAAGGACGTGATTATTTAAACTGAGGCCTGCTATTAATTATATTTGTAACTGCATGAGGAGTCTTTAAAAGGTTCATAGAAGGATTTGTATTATCTTTTAATTCTATTTTTCTGTGAACTTTCTAAAGTACCTTTGTATATCTTTAAAGTAATAAAGCTACTATTAAAAATAAGAAAAAACTATACAGAATGTTGATTCCTATATGGGATTCAAAAGTTTCTCTAATTTAAATTTCAGTTTTATCAACATTAGATTTAAATAAGTGAGATCACGTATTTCTATATCTCTTAGTCCAGACTAAAAGTAATCTGAACTTATCTCTACTGCCTATTTTTTTCTCTTCTTTGCCTTTCTTTGATCTCTACTAGTCCAGTACTATCCCATGGTCACCCTAGGTATAACCTACATGCATGCAGAAAGGAGATACCAATGACAAGGGGATTCACTTGTGCAGCTCCTGAAGTACTAAGGAATTGTAGGTACAAGGTACTGCAGAAGGTGAAGTATTAAAACCAAGGAGATTATTTATACCCAGACTCCTAAGTCCTCAATACAGGTAAACTAGCACTTACTCTGATCTTGAAGGAAACAGGAGAGAGGTCTCCAAGAAAAAAGTAAAAGTCAAATCATTTAGTGTGTTTGACCATGTGGGAAAGATTATTGAAGGAGATTTCACAGAGCTACAGGAGGGAATGAGAAAACCTAGCTAGAGATTGGAGGGGGGGGGCGGGGGACAAACAAAAAGTGATGCAATTTGAAAAATAGGAAAATAAGTTAAGCAAGAAATGAAGTACACTACTTTGTTTGGCAGTTAATATTTACAAATTCTAAATGAAAAAAAACTGCATACGAATTTAATAGAAAAACTGTGATCTTAACTATAATGAGAGGATTAATGGAAGTGAGAGGCAAGGTAAGAGAGCTAATATCCTTTATCTATCAAAATTGGAAGGTGTGGCAGTAGAATAATGCCCCTTCCCCCCAAAGTCGCCTAAATCGGAATCTCAGGAACCTGTAAACATATAAAGATTACATAGCAAAGAGGAATTAATGTTGCAGATGAAATTAAACTGATCTTACAGTAGGGAGTTTATTCTGGATTACCCTGGTGAGCCCAAAGTAATTACAGGAGTCCTTAAAAGTGGAAGAGGGAATCAGAAGACAGAACCAGAGAGATGGCAGTGTGAAGACTAGGCTTGCCTGATATTGCTGGCTCTGAAGATGGAAGAAGGGGGCCATGAGCCCAAGGAAGAGGGTGGCCCCCAGAAGCTGGAATAAACAAGGAAACTGATTTTTCCCTTGAGATTTCAGAAAGCAATACAGCCCTGCCCACATCTTGATCTTATCCTAGTGAAATCCTGCATGGGACTTCTGAACTACAGACTGTGAGATAACAAATTTGTGTTATCTTGAGCCATTAAATTTGTGATAATTCTTTACGGCAGCCATAGAAAACGAAAACAAAAGTTAACATATAATGTCCAAAATTGATATTGCAAAGGATGCAGTTTGAAGTATGTATGTAAATATCAGAAGAAATAGCTTTTAAAAAGTGGTTGCTTCTGGGTAGCAACAGGAAGAAAAATGTCTGGTTATGAGCTATTTTAGTATCATCTGACTTTTAAAACATGTCAACACATTACTTCAATGAAAGATAAAAATTGAGAAAGCTGTTTATATAATGGAAAAATCTGATTTTTCTGCTCTTCTAATGTTTGTTGGAGTGAGAATGGAGGACTCAGGTAAGCTGAGCTATAGGTGATGTTTTCACTGTTTTTATTTTTAGCATTAAACAAAAATTATCTTTCCAACTTTTCTGGTTTTCTCACCTCAAACATTTCTATCCTTTCTCCATTGTAATTCTGAGAAATCTGTGGGATACAAAGTGATGATTTTTGGTTCCAAGAAGTTTATAATCTTGATGGAAAAATAACACACAAACACACACACACACAGTCTTCACAAGGTTCATGGAAGGATTCGAATTATCTTTCAATTCTACTTTTCCACAAACTTTTTGATGTACCCTTATATATACATACATATGTATATATAAACACAGAGATATATCATGATTATATATGCATATATAATATAAAGATATATGTGAGAAAATATAAGACCAAAAAACAATTTTAAATACAAAATATGTGAATGGGGAACTATATTGCATACTCCCAGTACATTGCCAAACTTCTTAAAAGTTCTTTTTGCCCATCTCTTAAACAAGAGTCTTACATTAGTACCTCTCTTAGCTGCAATCTCTCTGTTCCTTCTAAAATTCACTTAAAACTTACCTCTTACCTTAATTTTTCTTCCGTTTTCAATTCCTCCTTCTCTAGCTACCTCTTTACTATGTGAAGTGATTTAGCACACTTTTGACCTCTCCAGTTTGCCTCTCTACCTACAATTCAGAAAGGGAGTTTAAAGAAGTGAAGGGTAAAAACTGTTGTAAATATTTTAATATGTTGGGTTTTTTTGTCCCTTGCACATAAGATTAGACAAAGTAGCAGGTATTCCTGAAGGAGAATATGAACAAACGTACAGATGAATTGTATATGTAGAAGACAGAGCGCAGCAAAATAAGGGAAACTGTCCTGAAGCTTAGTAGAAAATAAGTATGTGTAAATAAGGAGGGAATAAATTAGGGAAGCACTGGGAACACATTATGAATTTTTGACCAAGATGAAAACAATTTTTATAAAAATAGCATGCAAAATGATTTAACTAGTGAGAGATTAAAGGCAGAGAGGTGAGAAGGATAGTGTAATATCCTGAAGAATAAGGGAATGTACAAGGGTAGTGGAAGCTAACAGTAATGAAAATAAAAACAGATACTCTATAACTTATTTCATTTTGCTATAAAATAAAAAAAAGGGATACATGAAGTGAAGATGAATAAACAATTCACTTTGCAGGTAGAACTGAATAAAATAATAGCTCTCAAAAAAAAAGGTAAAAAAGTGACTATATTTTAAAAATTGTTTTTTATTATCAAGTAGACCAGAACAGATCTAGAAAAACATCACGGGTAGTATACAACTCTAATAACTAGTTTTAAAAAATAATGAGCTTCTCCCATCATGCAGAAAATTTAACTTGATTTTAAGGAATCATTTTTCCTTTAAATTACTTTTTGTAATAAATAATAAATTCACACAGTAAAAAAATTCCAAAGTTAGAAAGTATAGTGAAAAGTCTTCCTCCCTACCTGCCACGGCAGTTTCCTATATGTCCCTCTATGCATATAAAAGCAAGTGTGTATATAAAAGTATATAAAAGTGTGTATGTGTATATGTGTATGTGCACTATTGTGCCTATTTTTTGTTAGAAATTAAGATGAGGTTTACATATACTTTCAAAAGAGATGAGCTTATATTATGAATAACTCTGGTTCTTGGATATTCTATCAGTTTTAGTTCAAATAAAATATATCTCTGGGCTGGCCAGTTAGCTCAGTTAATTTGATCTTGCTGATAACACCACAGTCCAGGGTTTGATCCCTGTACCAGCCAGCCACCAAAACAAACAAACAAAAAACAAAAACAAAAAATATACCTCTGAGTTTTACTTTTTTCACATCTCCATGGCTTTTCCTTGATTTCCTACCTCCACCTTACACATATCCATTCTCAATTAAAATATCTTGCTCTATTCAGTTTCCATTTCCTTTTACTCCCTGTATTACTGCTAATTGAATCAGTTTTAAAGAAATAATAGAAAATTTAATGAACTAAACTCAAGTATTTGTAGGACATGCGAGAAAAATACTAATTTAGGTAATTCAAAGACCACTGTGTGCTACTTCATTAATTGCCAGAGATTTCTATTCTGGCCTTGCAGAATTAATTTAGAAATATGGCTGTTCTGTTTCTCTTATGTGATTCAGACTTAAATGAACACAACCTAGACTTATGAAATTTCATGCTCATTATCAAAAGATGACTACTATTCTCAGCACATGCAAAGTAATCAAAAGCATTCATTTATTTATTTGCAGATTTTCATGATAATTATATATAGCTTAATTTTACAACCATCCCTTAATTAATAAAGAACTGGGTATATGACATAAAGTTAATGTTGCTATCCAAGAGAGAGTAAAAACAAATGGTTCAAGTCCAGGATCTGTCACTTAAAAACCTATTTGTCCTTGGAGCAAACAATTTATTCTATCTAAACTCCACATTGTTTGTTTATAAAGTGGAAATAACACAATCATCTAACTTGCAGGATTGCTGTGAACAATAAATAATAAAAAAAACTTAAGGCATCTTATAAATTTTAAATAAATACTAAATAACTAATAGCTGTTAAATATTGACATGTATACACACAATGAATATTCATATTTATTACATGCATACTAAAGCCCTCCATAAGTACTTTTTAAGTTAATTTGTAAGCCAAACATTCAAATTCAGGAATATATTCAACAAATAGTTTTTTGAGCAACTATCACTAAGTACCAGACAGTATGTTGGGATTGGGTATAAAGGAGAGAATAAGATAGACAATCCTTGCCCTCATATAAATTAAAACAAAGGGTAGGAGACATTAAGCAGATGAGCATACAAATATTAATTAATTATATAATTGTGATCAGCTGATAGAAAGAAATTCTAGAGGGTCAGGACCTGAGGTAAGCTCTGAAATAGATTGATTACCCTGTACATCTCTTGCTCATTCACCAGCCCAAATATTTTTTTAATACCATGCTAGAAGGTTCCCTTTTTAACTATTCTTTTCCTTTTATCCATTTTAGAGACTAACAATACACTGCATTTAAGTTAGTACCTTTCCAACTCCGACTCACCCTTGAAATGCATGCTAATTTGCAGAGATATATTTTATATCATAATATTTGTTGATGATGTTCATGGGTCATAAACATTGTTTTAGAAATTTTTTTATATTCCTTAAAAATATGTGACTAAATAATTCTAGCTAAACACAAATGAAGGATTTTACAGAACCATAAATCATACAGGAAGATACCTAAAAAGATCATCAGGAAATAATAATACTCAAATAGCTCTATGAAGTCTACTACTCAAAGGGGAAAGAACATATGGAAATTTTGCCAATAAAAGGGGTGCACTTTAAACAACTTCTTAGAAAATGTCTATTATTCATGAGTCACTTGCTCATTTTTATAAGGTTTAAAGCACTGAGACAGACTTGAAAAATTTTCCAGAAGCAGATAGTGATATAAATTTAGAACAACAGCAAGCTTCATTTAAAACCCATGTTATGCAGTTATACTCTGATAAATTAATATTAAGAAATCATAGTCAGTAAAGCCAAGCTAATAACTACATTTAATTTTTATTAGGAAATATCATTGATTTTTTATAAGTATTTTGCTTGCATAAACTCTCCTTGATACTCTATACCTCTATAACTTCATATTCTTAGATATCAAAGTCACCAACCAAGAACATTAAGTTTTGCACAAAATCAAGAAACAAAGATTACTAATTTCTAATAAAGTAGAAGACAACAAAATTAGCAATTATATTCCTTTATTTAAGATCTGACAAATGTGTTATTTGGTCACAGGATTTCATCATACAGCATCATAGGTTAAAATACTGTCTAAAAAAAAAAGGCCAAATATTCAATGTTAATGTACATTAAAGGTTTCCACAAAAGTACAGGAAAAACAAATATAAACACATCTACTTAGGCTGTATAACTGATTCTTAGTAAAGTTTGCATTCCTATAGCTGTGCCTCAGATATGATGACAACTTCTCTAAATTACAGAATACTCAAAGATCAAAAGGCAATTGGAATTTTTTTAAATGGGGGAAATAAATTAGTGTAATTTAATTTCTGTACGGGTACAATAGTACAAAGTGAGTTTGGCACAACAAAATAACTGTAGAAAATAATAATATATAAAAATGATTCTAATATTATGATTATATTATAATAATATGAGGGCCTACTGACACCACATTCTGAGCCTTATAGATCAATTTGAGAAAATCTACAGCGAAAAGCATTAACCATATGCTATCCTAAACATATTTAAAGTTCCCATGAACATCTCATTCTATGTTCAATAATAAGCAAGTTAAATAAATCAATCAGGGAATTTCCTAAAAATTATAGAAGAAGCATTATCACATCATTAAATAATCTTAAAGATTTCAATTGTGCTCTTATTAGGTAAGGTACTCGTATGAAACAGATGGCACACCCAAACTCATAAAGGAAAGGTTGGCCGGGCTTAGGGAAACTACCATGGGATGAGACAATGCCCACAAAACTAGCAACAACAGTGTGCCATTACACCTAGGACTAAAGAGGCAAAGAGAGGAAGCAGTAATTAGAACGCAGGGGGAATAGAGGTATAGAGAAGGGTTGCCTGACAGAAGCCCTGGCAACATGGCAAGGAGTGAGCTAGGAGAATAAATGTTTTGATGTTAACTAAGACCCAATTCCTAACTCTCAGCTACCAACTGCCAACAAATTCTGCTCTAATTTCCAAGTGGAGGAAATAAGGTTCACTATAATTATGGAAACCATAGCTGTAATTTATCCATTCCACAAATATATATATATATATCCCATGATTTCTTCAAGTCATTTAGTCCTATATATGTCACACCAATCACAAAATAGAGATATATAAGACTAGACTAAAAAAATTATTCTAAGTCAATCCACAAATATATATATATATATCCCATGATTTCTTCAAGTCATTTAGTCCTATATATGTCATACCAATCACAAAATAGAGATATATAAGACTAGACTAAAAAAATTATTCTAAGTCAAGAGAGAGAGAAAAAAAACAAGCAGGTGGCCAAGCTGTCATGAATATATGAGTTATAAATAAAAGGAAAAACAAACTATGGTTAAAAAGAATGCTATTTTTCTAGCCATATGTTTTAAAACCAAGAACAGTTTATTTCTGATTACTGTCTTTTACATATAGTTATTTTCACTCTGTATTATAACACTAAAGTCTCTAAGAGCACAAACTGGATATATAATTTAATTAAATTACTAGTTATTTTCCCTCATACATTTCTGGTGTAAAATGGTAGAGAAACTCTGGAAAACAATTTGAGTTTCTCAAAATGTTAAACATAGAGTTACCATATAACCCAGAAATTCTACTACTAGGTATTTATCTAAGAAAAATGAAAACATAATGTCCATAAAAATGCTAGTAAATGAGTGTTCATAGCAGCATTATTGACAGCAGCCAAAAAGGTGGAAATAACCCAAATATACATTAACTAATGAATTATTAAACAAAATGTGATATATGCATACTGGAATGGAATGAAATACTATTCAGAAATAAAAAAGAACTAAATATTGATACATACTTCAACACAGAAGCACCTCAAAAACATGCTAAGTGAAAAAGGCCAGACACATACAGAAAAGACCCACCTGATGTCCAATTCTATTCAAATGAATAGACCAGAAGAGGCAAATCTAGGGATAGGAAGTAGATTTGTGGTTATGGAGGGTGGAGCTGGGGTGGTGAAGGAAGGGGAGTGACTGGTAATGGGCACAAAGATTTCTTTTGGGATGAATAGGAATATTCAAAATTAGATTGTGGTAATAGTAGTACAAATCTGTAAATATACTAAAAACATTGAATCGTACATTTAAAATGGGTCAATTTATGGTATGTAAGCTGTATTTCAATAAAGTTGTTTTTAAAATTTAATATTATACAAAAGTAATATTGTTTTCTCATTCCAGCTGTGTGATTCCTTCTTCTAAAATAGTCAAATAAATAAAACCAATAGTGCAAATAGTTTTCCTGTTGTACCAATATACATATATATCTTTTGCTTCTATATCAATTAATGATATGAGAAAAGATACCACAATAGAACTTGCCTTAAAATATTTTTTTTTTTAGCAGAATAGACACATTTGTATCAGCTACTGTGGCCACCCTAAAACTCAAAGGCTTAAAATAACCATAATTTATTATTTCTCTGAAATCTGTGGACTGGCTGAAGAATGTCTGCTCCAGGCTGGGCTCAACTAGGTTCACGCATGAGTACATGGCTAAATGCAGTATTATCTCACCCAGGTCTGGTGGTAGCTTTCCTTCAGGTGTCTCTCATCCTTCTCCTGCGACCAATAAACTGTCACAATTTATTCTCACTGCATGGTAGATGTGCCAGAGAGTAAGTAAGCACATATACAGGGGCTTATTCTATTGATAAAAGCAAGTTAGGTGATTAAATCCAAAGTCATAAGTAAGAAAATCCATTTCACCCATAATTGGAGGTGCCTAAAAAATTATATTGGAAAGGGCTTTGATGAGAGTGGTTCGAAATTGGGGCCTATCATACAAGGGCACTTCAAAAAGCTTGTGGAAAAATAGAATTAAAAGATAATAGAAATCATTCCATGAACTTTTTTAGGTACTCTCAGAATTTACCACAAATTTTAATTACTTAAACATGTTGATAATATATTTTCCGTGGGTGTATTAGGCTTCAATGCTATCAATTCTGTCTCATAATTATTTCTTAAATCAGTCTACCTTCTCTTTTTCACCACTGCTACTGCTTCACTTCAGAGATCTCTTACTTAAACTGATGTGTTGGTCTCCTTGCCTCTAGTCTCAACTCTTTCTAGTCCATTATTCATTTTGCTACTATAGTAATCTTTCTGTAAGTGGGATCTTTTGCCACACCTCTGTTTCATCACTTTGATAGTGACCCATTGACAACACAATAAAACCTAAACTCTGCATGATATAAAGTTCCTCCTAGTCCAGTCTTTATTGACTGACCTCTCTCTTGCACTGCCCAGTGTTCTCCAACTCAGTTCCAAACATTTTTAATTAACCAAACGTTACGATGTTCTCTTGCAAATGCATTAGGAGGCAGTATTGAATAGAAATTGAGAGTCGGTGCTTTGGAGACAGACAGAGGTCTAAATCTCATTTGCACCATTTACCAGTTATACGGTTATGAGAAAGTTACACATCTTATGAGACTAATTTAATGTTATTATAAGGATTAAATGAGATAATGCTCCTTAGAGATCTCTCAAAATAAATACAAATATAAAATGCCTGATTCATAGTAAATGCTGAATGGTAACTTATAATAATGATGATAATCACAATGTCTATTGCCAATACTACTGATATTAAAATCTAGAATGTCCTCTATCACCTTGTCAAACCTGAAGACCTCCTACTTCTCTTTCAAGAGCCATGTCAAATGTTATCTCCTATAGCAAGCTTTCTCTGCCTATAGAAATCCTCAGGTATATTTAGGTACTCTTTCTTCCATACTTCTACTACACTTGTACATACCTCTAGTTTTTTTGCACAGTAAATTATGGTTATGTATATATTAATCATAAATGAAGACATAAACATAAGAAGGCAGACATTGCTATGAACTCTATGAGTTCTCATCTGCAATTACTTGGTACCAGCACAGACTGTGGCATAAAATAGGTCCTCAGTTACTGAACAAATCAAATTTACATGATTATATGGTAAGAAAATGACAACTAAAACTTCAATAATTGGCCTTGTTCCTTTTAGAATTAGGAAAAGTTATGATGAAAATTAAGAAGCTTAATGTGCAATTTAAGACATAAGAAAAGAACAATAGAAAAATCCAAAGAGACTAAAAGAGAGAAGATAATAATATATAAGAGCAGAAATCAGTACAATTCTTCAAGGGAAAATGGGGAGAGATGGGCGATTCAGATGATGTTAACTCAGCATATATATGAGGAAAATGGAGTTAGTTTAGTCAGGCCCTCTTGCCTCATATCCAGCTGGGTATGATTCAGCACATCCGTTGTAAACTAATTATGTAAGAGTAAAGGTTAGTGTGCATGTGCGCCTGTGTACCCCTTGGCTCATTGCCACTATTGCGTACTTTTTTGGTACGGAAGGCAGTGGCTCTGAACTGCTGGTCGGCAGAGCTCGCCTCTGAAGAATAAAGCATGTCCACTTTGCCAGCGGCTGCTCGGTTTTTCTTTCAACTACCTGACTTAGGACCTGCACAGGATGGGGCAGAAAGATCTGTGATCCAGCCCAACAATTGGCATAGTTTTGGCCGGATGAGCAGGTAAGGGAGCCATGATCTCCTCGGGAGGGGGAGGAGATGTGGTTGCCCTCAAGCATGTGGTACCTGGTGGCAGCATTCCTGTGGACTTGGGCTTCACTGGAAACATGGGACCAAGTGGATGGGTCCCCCAAGAGCACAGAGGAAGCTCTGAGGTTATTAAGCTCCACGGTAAAAGATGAGGAGTCCCAAAGAATGGCTGGCTGGATGGGCTGGTTGTGGTTTGCTGTACTGAGAGCCAATATGGACCGGACACTCCATGAGGCAGCACGGCAAAAGGCAGACATGCTGGAGAATGACAGGTCACCCCTGTTCCTGAAGCTGAGGATGATGATGACCCTAAGGGTGAGTTGGGAGAACCTGTGTGTCTCTTTGCACAAACTGTTGTGCATCAGAAACAGGCAAACACCTAGTTGCTTGGCTCCTATAGTTGTGGGACCTAAGGGTGGATGGCAAATGTACAGTGTGTGTTAGCATTCGTGGATATCAGTGCAGAATGTAGCCTGATACATGGCAACCCAGATAAGTTTCCAGGGGCCACAGTGAGTCTTGATGGCACCTGGAGGATGACTGTGGACCATCAGGAACTGAACAAAGTAGAGCCTCCTTTGCATGCAGCTGTGCCTTCAGTTCTTGATTGGATGGATCAGCTGACAACTCACCTAGGAACTTGTCATTATGTACTGGACCTTGCAAATGCTTTTTTCTCTATTCCGATCTTGGCTAATAGCCAAGATCAATTTACATTCACCTGGAAAGGAAGTTACTGGACTTTACAAGTGTTGCCCCAAGGCTACCTGCATAGCCCAACCATCTGTCATGGTTAAGTGGCTGGGGACCTAGCCAGATGGACTAGGCCCAGCATTGTTACAATGTTTCATTACATAGGTGATGTCTTACTAACCTCTGATTCTCATGCAGATTTACCCAAGGTGGCTCCAATGCTGCTAGGTCATTTGGAACAATGTGAGTGGGCCGTATATAAAGGTTTTACCCTTTGGATATGTACTTGGAAATATCAGTGGTGGCTGGTAGGCCACCAACCCCTGTGGGGACAAGCCATGTGGCAGGAGTTATGGGAATTAGGACATGGAAAGGAAGTAAGTCTTTTTCATGTCACAGGACATTCCCCCTTAGCCAGTCTGGGCAATGTTGAAGCTGATGTGCTGGCTAAGGTAAGGTGGCTGGAGAGAACTCCAGCAGCTGATGTAGCTGGGTGGCTACATCGAAGTATGTAGCATGCTGGCTGCAAGACTGTATGGTCGATGGCCTGCCAAGTGCCACATAAACCCAAGAATGCAGCATGCTGGCTGCAGGACTGTGTGGTTAGTGACTCACCAGGTGCCACATAAACACAAGAAAGAATGCCCCTGATGGGCAGATGAACCCATGATAGCTCACCGGGTGCCACATGCAGATAGGCAGAAAACCCGAGAGGAGGATGCTCCTAACATGGTGGCAGGTGGATCTTATAGTATCACTGCCAAAGTCAGAGAACTATAGGTATATCTTTCCAGCCACTGATATGGCTACTGGCCCCAGACCAGGTAAACACTATTAAGGTGTTGAATAGCCTTATGGCCATGTACAGTCAGCCCCTGGTTATACAGAGTGATAATGGAACCCATTTTACTGGACATGAAGTACAGAAGTGGGCTTCCCAGTTGTCTATTTAGTGGAAATTACATGTGCCGTATCATCACCAGGCAGTGGGAATGACTGAAAAGTATAATGGTGTTCTGAAGAAGGGACTAAGGCTATCCACCCAACCCCCACCCCTGAAGGGGTAGACATGGTGTTTATGGCCAATAGTCAGGATCTTAAATGAGAGACCCCGCAAGGGTGGGCACTCTCCAGTGGAGGCTCTTTTGCATAGAGCCACAGCACCTGTTCCTGCAACCATTCTTTCCAGGATGGTAAGCTGGCATGTGTTCTGCCAGAGGGACGAGAACTCCCTCTACTGGTGCCAATAACCTTTTTGTCTTTTCACCCATAGTATTGTGGCTGCAGGCACCAGAGTCAACTGGACACATACATATGTTCATGTGGCCAATGTGTTGGCTTGCTGAATATGCACTGAGTTTCCTACCAGTGTGGCTGCAGGATCCCTGTGGAAAATCACCCCAATGACACCTACTAATCAGATGTGCATGGGTGGGGTTTTCATGGCTAACAGCTGAAAGGATAGAGCGACAAGGACAAACCTGAAGGTGTATTGAACATACAATAAGTACAGAGGTTATATGGATGCAAGGGTCAGTTATCCTCACTAAAGGGAACACTGCAGAAGATCATAGATGCGTAGATTGTACAGCGAAAGAACCCAAAGGGGTGGAGTGTGAGGAAAATGTTAGTTTAGTTTAGTCAGGTCCTCCTGCCTCATATCTAGCTGGATATGATTCAGCACATCCATTGTAAACAAGTTACATAAGAGCAGGGTTAGTGTGCATGTGCGCCTGTGTACCGTTGGCTTGTTGGTGCTATTTGTGTACTTTTTTGGTATGGAATGCAGTGGTTCTGAACCAAGTCGGCGGAGCTCGTGTCTGAAGAATAAAGCATGTCCACTTTGCCGGTGGCTACCCAGTTTTTCTTTCGTTTACCTGACTCAGGACCTACACAGGACAGGGCAGAGGGGCCTGTGATCCAGCCTGACAATAGAGTATACTTCCTAATTAATATCTGTAATAACATCATGGATGTCAAAGAAGGAGAAGTTAGCTCTTTCAGTTATGGCTCTTTGGTAGAAGTGTGTGACTGTGGTGCTAACTAATCTGTAACTTCAAACAATTTCTTCTGACCAGACATAAAGCACATTGTGAGTATAAAATTCAACACTGCAGCGTTAAGAAATTCTATACATATTGGGCATATTTGAGATCTATATATGATTTTCAGTAAATCTGGACTTAATAAACTGGGTCAAAGTTGGCCAAAAATCTCAAGGTATCTAACTTTCTGGCATGTCAAATCCAACTTTCTGAATGTTATTTAAACCATATATATCTGTTATTACATATGAAGTGGACAGTGGAAGAAAAAAAATACTACTATAAGTGAAATGGGCAACCACTCTTCAACAATAAGATTTCAAATAGAAATGATGGCATACTTAAGTGACTCATTCTTAAGGGCGATTAACTCATTAAACACATTTGTTAGTTAGGTATCAGGCACTAGTGTTAGGTTCAGGGGATATAAAACAAGCCTCCACAAATTTTAGTAAATCAAAATGATATAAATCAAGTTTTCTGAACAGATAATTACTAAATTAAAAGTCAAGAGCAATATAATAAACAGGAAAGCCACAACATTTGGAAATTTCAGAATATTTTTCTAAAAAACTCTTATGGGTCAACAACAAAAAAATGAATAAAAAGGATGCACATCAAATTTTGTAACTTGCAATTACAGTGTTATTTAGGGAGAAATTTAAAGTTATAAAAGCAACAATAGTTAAAAGAATGAAAATTTAGGAGCTTAATGTGGAATTTAAGACGTAAGATCAGAGCAATAGAATAAATACAAAGAAAACAGGAGATGATAAAATACAAGGGCAAAAAAAAAAAAAAGAAATAGGAAACAAATACACAATAACATTCAATAATATAAAAAAGGAGAATCTTATAGAGACTGATAAATAGACAAATTTCTAAAAAAAAAGAGGAAAAAAAAAAAAAAAGAAATAGGAAACAAATACACAATAACATTCAATAATATAAAAAAGGAGAATCTTATAGAGACTGATAAATAGACAAATTTCTGGTGAGATTGATCCACCCCCCAAAAAAAGACAAGACACAAACAAATATTGTTAGTAATGAAAAAGGGACCTAACTACCCATCCAGCCAGGTTTTAAGTGTAACAAAATAACCTTTTAAAACTGACAAGAAGAAACAGTGTGTCAATAGTCATGACACTATCAAAATTTGTTATCAGTAGTTAAAAATCTGCTCAAAGCATTAGAACCAATTTTCACAGAATAAATCATTCCAATCTTACACAAAATTCACAAGAGAATTTCTTAAAAAATAAAAAGTCCCAAACTCATTCAATGATACCAATAAAAACTTTATACTAAAACCAAGATCATTTAAGAAAAATAAATGAAAGGTAAATTACAAGCCAATATCACTTCTAAACAAACATGGAAACATTGCAATAGTATAAAAAAAAATCCAGCATTTTGTCATGTATCTGTTGGCCATTCTTATGTCTTCTTTTGAGAAATATCTGTTCAGGTCCTTTGCCCATTTTTAAAATTGGGTTGTTTTCTTGCAGTTGACCTGCTGGAATTCCTCATATATTGTGAATATTAGCCTCTTATCAGATCTATAATTTCCGAATATTTTCTCCAAAAACATGGTTTTTTTTCTTTTTTTTTTTTCTTTTTGTCTTTTGTCTTTTTTCCGTGTCTGGCAACGGATCGCAACCCTCGGGGACTGGCAACGGGACTGCAACCCTCGGCGTTGCTCCCGCTCCTCGCTCAGCCAGTGAGCGGGAACCGGTCTGTATGTGGGATCTGAACCCTCGGGCGGGAGCGCCACCGCGCTTCCCAAGTGGCGCATTATCCAGTGCGCCGCCGGGCCGGCCCAATGGGTTTTTTTCTTCACTGTTGTTTCCTTTGCTGTGCAGAAACTTTTTAGTTCAATGAAATCCCATTTCCTCATTTTTGCTTTTGTTGCCAGTGCTTTTGGAATCCTATCCAATATATCATAGCCAAGACCAATGTCATGGAGCTTTTTCCCTGTATTTTCTTCTGGTAGTTTTATAGTTTCAGATCTTAAGTCTTTGATCTGTTTTGAGTTGATTTTTGTCTATGGTGTGAGATTAAAGCCCATTTTTATTCTTCTACATGCCAATATCACTTATTGAAGAGACTATCTTTTTTCCATTGTGTGTTCTTAGCATCTCTGTTGAAAATCAACTGACCATAAATGCATGGGTTTATTTCTGGGCTTTCTATCCTATTACACTGGTCAACATCTTAATCTATTTTCTGTCGCTATAACAGAAAACCTGAGACTGGGTAATTTATAATGAACAGAAATTTACTTAGCTTGTGGTTCTGGAGGCTAGAAAGTCCAAGAACATCTTGCCATCATTGGTAAGGGCCTTGTGCTGCATTGTCCCATGACAGAATGTGGAAGGGCAAGAGAGCACATGCAAGAGAGAGAAAGGCACCAGGCAATGGGCTCGCTTTATAACAACCCACTCTAGTGATAACTAACCCATTCTACAATAACAACATTATTCATGAGGGCTCTTGTCTCATATCCCAATCTCCTCTTAATGAGGCTCCAATTCCCAACACTGTTGCACTGAGGATTAAGTTTCCAACTTTAATGGACACATTCAAACCATGGCAGTCAATGTATATGTTTTCATGGCAGTACCATGCTGTTTTGATTACCATAGATTTATAAAAACTTTTGAAATCAGGTAGTGTGATGCCCCCAGCTTTGTTCTTTTTACTCAAGATTGCCTTGCCTATCTGGGTTCTGTTGTGGTTCCACACAAATTTTAAGAATGTTTTTTCTATTTCTGTGAAAAATGACATTGGAATTTTGATAAGAATTGCATTGAATCTGTAGATCACTTTGGGTAGAATGAACATTTTAACAACATTAATTCTTCTAGTCCATGAACACGGAATGTCATTCCATTTATTTGTGTCATCTTCAATGTCTTTCATCAGTGTTTTAGAGTTTTGAGTATATAGATCTTTCACCTACTTGGTTAAATTTACTCCTAAGTATTTTATTTTATTTTTTTGATGCTATTGTAAATGGGATTGTTTTCTTCATTTCTTTTTTGTATAGTTTGTTGTTAGTGTATAGAAACACTATAGATTTTGGTATGTTGATTTTGTATCTTGCAAATTTACTGAATTTGTTGATCAGTTCTAACAGTTTTCTGGTGGAGTCTCTAGAGTTTCCTATACAAAAGATTGTCTTAACAGCAAACAGAGACAATTTCACCTCTTCCTTTCCTATTTGGATGCCTTTTATTTCTTTTCCTTGCCTAACTGCTTTGGCTAGCACTTCTAGTACTACGTGGAATAAAAGTGGCAAGAGTGGTCATCTTGTCTTGCTCCTGATCTTAGAGGAAAAGCTTTCCAGACTATATCTGTAATTATCAGGGAAATGCAAATTACAACCACAATGGGATGGTACCTCACATGTGTTAGAATGGCTATTATCAAAAAAACAGTAAATGTTGATGAGGATGTAGAGAAAAAAGCACCTTGGTACAGCCAGTTTGGAAAAAAGTTTGGAAGTTCTTCGAAAAACTAAAAATAGACTTATCATATGATCCAGCAACCTCCCTTCTGGGTATATATCCAAGGGAATTTAAATCATTATTCAAAGAAATATCTGCACTCTCATGATCATTTCAGCATTATTCATGATAGCCAAGATACAGAAGCAAACTAAGTGTCCTTCAAGAAATACATGGATAAAGAAAATGTGGTATATACACACAGTGGAATACCATACTGCCTCTAAAAAGAAGAAAATTCTGTCATTGTGACAAACAACATGGATGAACCTGGATGGAGGACACTATGCTAAGTGAAATGAGCCAGGCACAGAAAAACAAATACTGCTTGATCACACTTATATGTGGAATCTAAAATAGTTGAACTCATAGAAGGAGAGAATTGAATGGTGTTTACCAGAGGCTGGGGTGGGGACATGGGGGAATGAGGAATGGGAAACTGTCCAAGGGTACAAAGTTAGACAGGAAAAATAAGTTTTAGTAAACTACTGTACACCATGGTAATCTATCGCACAGCATGGTAGTCATAGCTAATAATAATATATTATATATTTCAAAATTGCCAAAAGAGTAGATTTTAAATGTTTTCATCACAAAAAAATGGTATGTGGTGATATATTCATTAGCTTGATTTGATCTTTCACTGTATCCCATAAATATTTATAATTACTATTTGTTAACTAAAAACAAAAAACAAAAGAAAAAACAATCCAGCAATGGATAGAATGCTTAGAAAAGATAATACATCTATAGACTAGAATTTCCAGAAAGACAACAGAAATATACAGTAGATGAAAACAATCCAAGAAAAGAAAATTTCCAAAAGCTGAAAATCCAGTTGTGTGACTGAAATGGCTTATCAAGTGCCAATCAGGATGAATGAAAAAAGAGCCATATCTAGACATATTATTAGACACAGCCATGTAATATTTCAAATCAGAAAAAAGAAAACATCCTTTAGAGACAGTAAAAGAAATTACTACCTACAAAGAAATAAAAATCAGAAATCCAGCAGTACTAGATTGTAGAAGACAACAGAGGAATGTTTTAAAGTTTTGAGGGAAATTGATTTTGAATTTGAAATTCTACATCTAGCCAAACTACCAAAAAGAGTAGGGAAAATAAAAATGTGAGTTTCAAGGATACAGGAACTCAGATTTGTAACCAACGACATACATTTATTTATTACCTTGAGGTTATATTTCACCAAAACTAAAAATAAATCCAAGAATCAACAATAGCAGACTCAGGAGTACAATGAAAATAAAGCCCACAATAACAGCTGTGTAGTAGGCCAAGAAAGCAAATGGCCTCTAGGCAAAAGTCAGGGTATTATGGGAAGCATATACATGAAGATGAAAACTTGTAACATATAATAAATGAGAAGATGGAGAAATTTAATAATAGGGTAACAGCATATGCTATAAGGAAGGGAAAAGGTAATTAAAAACCTTTGAAAAAGCAAAAAGCTATTAAAAAAAAGTGATGGTCCAAATATAAAGCAGATACAAATGAGTCATTATTTTGAATTCATGGAATTCAGGAAGAGAGAATGCATTTGATCTTGATATTGTTCTTTGAGTAGCAGAGGGTTAAGTGACATAGAATTGAAATTGCTTCTCTTTAGGCTAGTCATATCAGCTGGTTCTGCAGTGAAATATATGTAAAAATTATGAAAATTTAAATACAATTTGCTGAATGTCAATCATTAGAATCAATGCTTAAGGGCCGGCCCGGTGGCGCACTGCTACAGTGCGCCGCTTGGGAAGTGCGGCAGGCGCTCCCGCCGAGGGTTCGGATCCCACATACAGACCGGCCGCTCACTGGCTGAGCGAGGCGTGGGAGCAACACCAAGGGTTGTGATCCCGTTGCCGGTTGCAGTACGGGCGCGACACCGAGGGTTGCGATCCTGTTACCGGTCACGAAAAAAGACAAAAAGGAAAAAAAAAAAAAAGTAGTTGAGGCACTGATTTCCTCAACTTACACATAGAGGGAAACGAAGAGAGGAGGTCTAAACTTTATGTTACAGGAAATGGATGCATATTATAAGAAGTAAAAAGGCTAATCCATCAAAGAACTAAATCAATATAGTTACCAAAAAGTGGGGGTAACAAGGAGAGAAATGGGATGGTGTGAGTCAATTCCTCACCTTTTATAGAAGGACATCTATATACACTCTAAATTTAACAGATTTTGTTTTGACTCTAAAACAAAAGAATAAGACTATCATTTTTAGTTATGAAAGTAAACATTAGAACAACTAAAATTAAAAAGAATAAAAAGTGACCATCCCTAGGAAGCTGGTATAGGACTGGATGTGGGAAGGATAGAACCTTCCTTTTAATTTTATGTTCTTCTTTTCTGTATGAATTATTTGATAAGAAAATAGAAAAAGACAGGGGTTTCTTAGCAACACTACGTTATAGAAAAAAATGGGAGAATTGCAGAAAATTTGTAAGTCTGTCACTAGGTGGCAGTCTTAACGGAAATCTAGACTTGTAGATGCCAAACAGTATGTCCAGACCAGCACTTCTCAAACTTTAACATGAGAATTCTGATGGGGGTAGATTTGATATAAGATCTGAAGTTCTGCATTACTTTCAAAGTCCTAGGTGATGCCGATTCGGCTGCACCAACGACCTCACCTTGAACGACAACAGAAATCAAGTCTACTTTCTGTAGGTTCATTCATGATTACTCTAAGAAATTTTATAATTTAAGATTTCAACATGAAATTAAGACATAACCACTACTTTTCTTCTAAAAGTACATTTCCACTGAAAATACATGAAGATTTTAAGCATACAGATAATACATTTTAAAATCATTAAAAAATTTGTATGTTGTGTCTGTATCCAAGTAACTATTGCATATAAATTCACCTAACTTTGTGAAAAATCAGTAAAGCTCGCCAAACAGACACACTAATGGCACATGGTATTAAATTTAGACAAACATTTTTTAAAATCTTGAATTTTTCTAATAACTTACAAAAAACAATTATTTATGGATGCTCTAAAAATTAGCAGAATACTCAAAATTTAATAATTCTCCAAGACTTTAATTTGACAACATCACTAAATTCAAGGTCATATTGGTTGGTAATGATTTGCAATTACATAGAAACGTGATCAAAGACAGACATATTTAAGTTCAGCAGCGCTCAGGAATTTCTTAGCAGGCTCCTAAAATCAACGTTGATCTTCCTATTAAGCAGCACTCAGGAATTTCTTAGCAGGCTCCTAAAATCAACGTTTATCTTCCTATTAATCTCATTAATATATGTTAATATTGCCCAATGACATGAAAATCATCAGTTCAGGCTTCAGCTAAATACTATTTATAAATAAGACATAGATTTATAAATAAAGATATGAGCTATCTTTATTATTTAGATGAATAAAAAAATAAAGAATAAGAGATACTATGTGGTAAATTGAGAGCTTCTAACTTCCAAGTCACTGCTTATAAGTTCTAGGCCACTGCAGTCCAATGGAAGTCCAAAGCCAGCTATATTGTAACTTTTAATAGTCTAGTAGCCACATTAAAAACAAACAAACAAAAAAAACACAGAGAAAGAAACAGGTGAAATTAGTTTTAATTATTTTATTTAACTCAATATAACCCAAATATTCTCATTTCAGCATATAATCAATGTAAATATTAATGAGATATTTTAAATTCTTTTTTTCATGTAAGTATTCAAAATCTGACGTATATTTTCCACTTACATCTCAATCTGGACTAGCTACCTTCCAATTGCTCAATAGCAACACATAGCTAGTGAATAGAAATCCATATTTATAATGGTTTTCTTAATTATTTCAATTTTTTTGGCTGACCTTTCATTAGATTTTATTTTAAAGGCATTTTTTTTTTAACCTCGCTATGTGCTTGCAAAAAAAAAGTCCTGCTAAAAATAGAAGAGTCAGCTCTGCCATTTTCTTGTTTGTATTATTAGGTAATACAAATATGTGGTATATTTTCAGGAATCTTTTAAAGCAATATACTCATTTTATGAAAGTTAGCATAATTAGAACTATATAACAGAATATATAAATCCACTTAACCTTGGTATCTATAAACTACAAGTGAAGGAATCACCGTCAACCCCTTCATATCATGAAATATCCTCTTTCCTTGGGATTCTTCACCATAATACAAATGCACATCAGTGTCAATCTACATATTAAACACGGGCAAAGCTTTTATTTTTTCTGAAGTTTTAGGTGAAAATAAATGTAAGTGTAAGTTTTAATAATTTCTTTTCATCCCCAAATATTTCCATATTAGATAGGTAGACTAAGATCTCCCCCAAAATTTAGTGGCTTAAAGAACAAGAAATGTCTTTCACTTAAAACGATTTAGGTCAAGGGCTTCCAGTACAATAGTGATTCTGTTCCATGCAGTTATTCAGGCTGACAAGGTTCTACTATTTCAACACTCGGTTTCCAGGCTTGTCTTGGTCATCTCAATTCTAATTAGACAGAGGAAGGAAGAACATGTAGGAATAGGCATAGAAGTTCACATGGGCTAGGCCAGGAAGTAGCATATAACTTAAGCTCACATTCCATTGGCTGACAGTCAGCAAGCACATGGTCACACCTAATTGCAAGGCAGGCTAGCACATGTAATCTACTTGTGTGCTAAGGAAGAAGGGAATAATGGATTTTGATAGGTTTCAGTCTCTGCCCCATCAGTCTCAAAATACTCTATTCTGGCCTGCATGCAACCCACTTCACAGATCATTGCTCTAGATTAAGTGGGCATGTGAACCACATGAAAGCTTGTTCCTGAGTTCCATTCCTGGAGATTCTGATTCAATAGGTTTTGGAGGAAGGTCATAAACAAGCATTTCAAACAAGCACTCTAGCTGATTCCGATGTAGCTGGTCCACAGATAATACTTGGAAAAACTCTGCTGTAGACTTCTGGTTCTCAATTTGTGATTCATAAACAGCCACAAACTTATTAAAAGAAGGGTCCTAATCTTTCCTCTAGCCTAAGTTTGTTTTTCGTACAAAAAGCAAGATCAAAAGAAAACAAGGATGGATGTCCTAAGACCGATCTACTATAGAACAATGTTTCTTTTAGGAACATTTGGAAGATCATGACCAAAATGTGAGTAATACAAATTTTTCAGTATCATTTACTGTTCTTCTGCTATTTAAAAAAATCCCATGGTTTCCAAAAAAAAGAATACCATAAATATAGTCCTGACATTGATACCAAAATTAACACAAAATTAGTTCTGATACAAACCCAACAAGATTAGAAAACCAGCCAAAGAATATCCTAGCAATACAAAAACTTTATTTTTAGGTCAATTGTTCCAGATTACCTGTCTTGCCGAAATCTAAGCCAAATCTACCTAGCATAATTAGGATAACAGGGATGGCAAGTGACCTCAGTTGGTTAGAGCATGGTATTATAACACCACAGTCAAGGCTTTGGATCCCCTTATGAGCCAGCTGTCAAAAAAACTCCACCCCAAAACCCTAGGACTAATGGTAACATGGGGCAATAAGTCAGAAGGATCAAACTGATAAAGTCTTAGAAAAGATTGAGTCCATTTTCAATTTCATTTATTACTGGATTTAATCATCAGATTTTCTGCATGGATAAAATAGAAGAGGGCCATTGATATTTAGAATTTTACTGAGCCTTGGTAAACTTTAATTTACTTTGTTCTCCTATCAAAAAAAAAAAAGAGGTACATATTCACATTATTATAAATCAACTTTACCTTTAAAAAAGAAAAAAGGCACTGAAACCACCCTCTTCTAGAATTTTACTGAGCCTTGGTAAACTTTAATTTACTTTGTTCTCCTATCAAAAAAAAAAAAAAGAGGTACATATTCACATTATTATAAATCAACTTTACCTTTAAAAAAGAAAAAAGGCACTGAAACCACCCTCTTTCCTTACCCCTATCAAATTAATGTATTTTCCCTCTCTACAGTCCTTCTTTTTGGATCCTTAAGATCATGGCCATTACTTGTGTGCTAGTCCTCTCCTTATTTCCAGACTCATAAAGCAGAACACTAAAATTATAAATCTGATTTTAGTACCAGAGCCCAAATCAGAACCCCAGCCAACGAATGCTTTCTGAAAGAACTCAGAATCTTAAAAGAGACGATATGCAAAAGTATGAATCTAGACACAGACCTTATACCCTTCACAAAAATTAGTTCAAAATGAAACACACACCTAAATGTAAAACACAAAATTATACAACTCCTAGAAGATAACAGGAGAAAGTTTAGATAACCTAGCCTTGGCAATGACTTTTTAGATACAACACCAAAGACATGATCCATGAAAGAGAGAAATAAGTTGGATTTCATTAAAATTAACAACTCTGCTCTGCAAAAGACACTGTCAAGAGAATAAAAAGACAAGCCACAGACTGGGGAAAATATCAGCAAAAGATGAATCTGATAAAGAACCATTATCTAAAAAATACAAAGCACTCTTAAAACAACAAGAAAATGAACAACCCTATTAAAAAATGGACCAAAAGACTTAACAGACACCTCACCAAAGAAGATATACAGATGGCAAATAAAGATATGAAAAAAAACTCCACACCATGTCATCAGGGAAATGCAAATAAAAAGGATGATATGACTACATACCTGTTGGAATGGTCAAAATCCAGAATAACTTGACAACACCAAATGTTGGCAAAAATGTGGAGCAACAGGAACCCTCATTCATTGCTGGTGGGAATGCAAGATGGTAGAGCCACTTTGGAAGACAGTTTGACAGTTTCTTACAAAACTAAAATTCTTTTACCATATGATCCAGCAATTGAAAACTTATATCCACACAAAAATCTGCACACAGGTGTTTATAGTGGCTTCATTTATAACTGCTAAAACTTGGAAGCAACCAAGATGTCCTTCAAAATGGATAAATTGTGATATACCCAGAAAATGAAATATCACTCAGTGCTAAAAAGAAATGAACTATCAAGCTATGAAAAGACACAGAGGAAACCTAAGTGCATATTACTAAGTGAAAGAAGCCAATCTGAAAAGACTACACACTGTATGACTCCAACTATATTACATTCTGGAAAGGCAAAACTGTGGTGACAGTAGAAATATCAGTGGCTTCCAGGGCCTGGGGAGAGGGCAGAATGAACAGGCAGAGCACAGAATATTTTTAGGGCAGTGAAACTCCTCTGGATGACGCTATCTAGCTCTCATGATAAATTTGTCCAAACCCATAGAACATACAACACCAAGCGTGAACCCTAAAGTAAACTATGGACTTTAGGTGATAATGATGTGTCAATGTAGTTTCATCAGTTGTAACAAATGTACTGTTCTGGTGGGGGATGTTGATAATGGGGGAGGCCTCAGTATACCTAAAGGAAAGGGACATCCTTATCTCTGAAGAAGAAGGGACACAGAGAGGAATCTGAACGAAAAGACCTTGCTGTTTCCCCCAGTTTACTACACTTAGCTCACACCTTTTTGTGGTACCACATTTCTCCACAACTCTCCACTCTTCATAAAACCTAGCATAAAAACATACAGGTTTAACCGCTTCTTTGGTTCTTCATTTTCTGAGAACTGCCAGCTGTCAGGGAAGATGTTATCTAAGTCTTTCTTTCTTCTGGCTATCTTTGGAAGTAGTTCTGGATATTGGGAGGACATCTTTTGTATCCTCCTTTGGGACATCTCTTGCATCCATGACTAAGTCATAAAAGGCTTACTGATTTTGGTTGTAAGTCACTTGTAATAGGTAACTTTGATTTTAAAAAAAGAAAAAAAAGAGAGAATTTAATACTGCTATGAATATTTACTGTTTGCCCTGGCTGAAACCTGGTAAGATATTTGAAAGAATTTTTTTAGTAAAAGTGCTCTATGGATAGAAGTTGGACTAATTGGAGGCTGATATTCAGAGCCTGAAAGAGCAAGTTTTTTTTAAGGCCTCTCTGTTCCCTCTATTTGATCATTTTCCTTTTGTGGAAATTCTCAGTCCACTGAAACCCCCTTCCTTCTTAAGCACCTACTAACTAGATGGTCTGCCAACTCTTTTTACCTCCTTTTTGTTGGCACAATTTTGCTGAGAATAATTTGGAACTTCATTGGCTTCTTTGAGAAACTTAAGATCTCCCTACACTAGCTTCTTTAAGTATTCTTCCTTCCCATTGCTTCTGTTCCTCCTTCCTCCTTTTGCCAACTTTGATCTTCCCTTGAGTTCCCTTGAATCTCTGATATACCCTACTGCAAGCCCCTATACTTCCTCCAACCTCTAGCCACCCCTGCCAGACTTTTACCCTTCCCACTACAGCCCCTCAGTCACTTGAGCTTTAGGACAGCCTGCTCTCAAGGGACTCAGAGACCTGCAAAAGCAACTACCTTAGGCTGAAATATAAAAAGGTTAATTGGAAATAGACTGGATATTTTAACCACTCAGATAGACTTCGAACACATCCTAACAGCCACTAGATGTTTCCTCAGTCACTTGACTGAAATTTAGTCCGTGGCCTCCATAAGATGACTTAAATCAGGGCAAATGAAAATCTTAAAAGCCTTTTCCACAAATATTGGTGAAAAGTATCTGCCCTCATATTGAATGAGTAACCTCAACTTGTCCCATTTGCCAGAAACACAATTTCGATAAAAATATAAAGTGGAGAAAGATGAGAGAGCTAACTATTTTATATAAACCAGTGAGCTTGTATTACTACGTTTTACTGACTCATTGCTGAAATTTTAGAACAGCTATAAGATTTCTATTTGCGTCTGTATATTTACGTATGTCTATATATATGTATATTATAGATTTGTGATATTTTTCTACCTTCAGATGGAATAACCAAATTAACTTATAAAATCCTTTAAAAGAGCTCTGTTTAGCGGCTGGCCCGTGGCTCACTCGGGACAGTGCGGTGCTGATAACACCAAGGCCCCGGGTTCGGATCCCACATAGGGATGGCCGGTTCGCTCACTGGCTGAGCGTGGTGCTGACAACACCAAGTCAAGGGTTAAGATCCCCTTACCGGTCATCTTTAAAAAAAAAAAAAAAAAAAAAAGAGCTCTGTTTAACTGATATTCTACAAAGTAAGTGCTTGTATAAATGAAATATTCCTAAAACCTCTCGGAAATATAGAAACTAACCCCATGTTTTTTAAGTTCACATGATCTGGGATAATCTTTGGTATGTACGGCTGGTTTAAAAACCATTGGTAAAATAAAAACAAATTTCTTTAGAGCTGTCAGCATTAGATACAACTATAATACATTCATACATTTTTTTCTATTTAGGTTTACTAGTCAAACGAGCTTATGTTATCTCTATTAGATGTTTAAAATTATAAAACTAAAATGCAATCTAAGAAAAAAATGTATAATAAAAATGAATTGCTTGAAGTATGTACCAAAAAAAGAGGAAAACTATATGCTTAACTCTTTAGGTTTTTTCCTTCTGGGATATTTTAGATACTTGCCTGATTTGTCAATAACAAAAAAATTTTAAGATAACAGCTAGTGTAGTGTCTTATGAAATTTTTATGAGCAATTCAAGCTTAATTGTTAAAAACAAGTGAATTAAATAGACAAAAGTAGGATAAAAGTTTGTAAGTAAACTTTTTAACAATAACTATGCTTTAAAATGTCTACTTAAAAGTAGTTTCCCAAATCTTTTTGGTAACTTACACCCTTAAAGTTATACAAAGTTAAATTAAGTGATCTAGATATTCAATAAGTATCTATCACTTCCAAATAAGATAAAATATTGAAATGTTAATTGCTAAACATAAGTTTAAGCTTATCTACTTTGGCTTTATTACAGAGGAACTAAAGATATTTGAGTCTCTTGTAAACATGTCCTATGCCATATTGACATACTGTACTGTGATAAAGCATGTGGTTCTAGAAATTATGAAATATTGTATTCATAAATTTGTTATAATTTACAGAATGTTGGTATGTGACAGACAGTTCACAATTATTTCCTACTTAGTTTTTTTTTTAAAAAAAACTCTATATGCAAAGTATATTAGAGTTATGGTAGTAGAGGAAGTGCTGTGGATTGAATGTCCCCCCACAAACTCATTGGAACTTAATTCCCACTGTAACAATATTAAGAGGGTGGGAAATCCTATTATAGTAATTGAAAGGTGGGGCTTTAAAGAGGTGATTAGATTGTGTGGACTGTGTCCTTGTGAATGGATTGATCCATTCATTCATGGAGTAATGGACATGGTTCTGATGGCTTTAAAAGTTGAGCAACTGAGAAGCTTAGCTTTCTCTTGCTTAGACATTTACCATGTGATACCCAGCGTTGCTATGAATAGTCACCATCTACCAACAAGGCTCTCATCAGATGTATTCCCTGGACTTTGGACTTCCCAGCCTCTGGACCTGTAAGGAATGAATTTTATTTCTTTATAAATTACACGTATTCTGTCATAAGCAACAGAAACAGACCAATACAGGAAGGAACACAGAATGTGTTTTTGATAAGAAGTATGAAGAATATGTTTTTGTTGGAGGAAAAAGAGAGTAATTTTGCCCTAAAGTAGAATGATTGGTTGTTCACAATGAGCAAAAGAGAAGAGGACAAAAACTGAGTAGATATAAAAAAAAAAAAAAAATTGTACAAGGTTTGTGGAAAAGGAATCTTAGAAAGGGAATCTTATCTTGTGTGGTCAAAGCTGGCTAAGATTGAATGGATTTATCTATACATTTAGTTTTCAAATTAGTTTTAGTAGTAATAGAACACTAATGCAAAACTAAAGTTTAGTGTTATCTCACTATCAGAGCAATAAAGTTTTCTTGGATTATTGTCTGTTCTTGATAAGAGACTGTGAAAAGTGTTTTTTTTTTTTTTGGTGTGGCTGGCCGGTACAAGGATCAAACCCTGGACCTTTGTGATCTTATTTAATAAGTATTTAAGATCTTCTGACATTTTTGATAAACTTCTCCAAGTCAAATTCTAAATAAAGTCTTTTTGACCTCAAACTAACTTAAGATTCCCCACAGGGCTCCTGGAAAATCTCCAAGGATTTGTCTCTCACCATGTAAAATAGAGATGCAACTAATTAGGTTTGTTTTGTTTGTGAAATTCCGTGGGAAGCACTGTCAAATAAGACTTGATGCTATATTTTCTTCAGGTTATATTTGCATAATGTATGCTATTAATATAAGTATTTCAGAAGTTATATACAGTTCATAGAAATTTCTAAATACCCTTGCTCTTCATATGTTTGGCATAATATTATTAGTCATAATTCTAGTTATTAATTATGCTAAAATGTTTGTTTGCTACAGAAATAACTACATTTCCTTATCAAATGAACTCTCATCAGGTCTTTAACTATGGCCATTTTAAGTCTTTTGTTATTCTTAGACAATTATGGTTTTACTTTGATTCTTCTCCAAGAGCACTTATAATCAACTACAGGCCAAAGTACTTAATGGAAAGACTCTCATAAGTATTCTGGAGTACAGGCCTTTGAAAACTTTAAGATCATACCTTTGGACTGGGTAAGAATTTCCAGAACTCTAATGAAGAAACTGATGGGTTCACAAAATTGCTAATACAAAATCAAACAAAGGGCTGGCCAGTTAGCTCAGTTGGTTAGACCCAGCCTTATAACACCAAGATCATAGGCTAGGATCCCCGTACCAGCCAGCCACCAAAACCAAACAAACAAACAAATAAAAAACAGAATAAGAATTAATTACATGAGACTAAACAAAGTAATGAGAATGATTATAATTTTTTATGAATTTTTCTTTGCAACATTGCTGGTTCTTTAGAGTTTTGTTTTCCAGGCTTAAGGAAACCTTTTTCTCCTTTCTCTTAACCTACTTATAGCTTATAGCAACCTGGTAGATTATACTTTTATACACAAAATTGAAACAATTAATTTTTCTCCCTACTGGATCCTTCCAGAATTTGAAAACTTATAGGTTAAGCATCCCTAATCAAAAAATCCAAAATCCGAAATGCTCCAAAATCTGAAACTTTTGAGCACCAATGTGACATGACATTCAAAGGAAATGCTCATTGGAGCATTTTGGATTTTAGAATTGCAAATTAGGAATGTTCAACTGATTAAGTATAAACAAATATTTCTAAATGTGAAAAAATCCATAATATGAAACACTCCTGGTCCCAAGTATTTTGGATACAGGATATTCAACTTATATGGAGTATTCTTATTTTCATGGCAATATACTTACTTGCATAAGTTCAATAGAATCTGTTCTCCTTGTTAATAAGAGACAATTGGAATCGTTGGTTATATTACCAAGGCTTTGACTGGAATGTCATCTTTGAGAATGATGCATAAATTTAGATATGACTAGACAGTTTTAAGGAACTAAGGTTAACTTCAAGGAGCAAATGCTTATAAAACCCCACTGGAAAAACTGATCTGCTACCTCAATTATAAAGTTCCCGGACTTAGAAGACAGTAAGAAAGTCACTTCTTAGCAAGTCCAGGAACCTCAGGATACCTTGGGGACCTGAAGAAGACAGGAACTCACTTAAATCTATAGGTATTGAGAACAAAAATTTGATGGCAAGTTCTTGGCTTACCATCCTAGCCTTGCGTGGCTTTTAAAAGTCTAAGCTGAAATTACTTATGAAAAGTTTCAACAAAGCAAACTTAAAAACAACCTATAGATCAATCAGTATTTTTTCTGTACTTATGTAAATAATCAGGCCAATTTTAATGAGACAAATTTTCCAAATTAGTCTTATTTTGATTATCATAAAAATGGGGGTGACTAAACAGTGAATACACACCCTTGTGGGTATTAAATTTTAGTCCTGTTCATTGTTTTTAGGATTTTGTCATCTACTTGCTTTACCATTTGTGATCAGAATTTGCATTTAATTAATTAGTTATTCGTCTATTAAAAGATACCAACAAAAATGGAAGTACCTAATTTATACTTACTGGCTCTATTTTGGTTTATAGTTTCATATTCTTAATTAATGCCTATGGGCTCTCTTTTCATATGCTAGCAGATGAGTAGAAAGCTATCATTAACCCTTTCTATAAAGTTCTAGAATTGTGTTGATAATTGATACATTTTCTCTATCTCTGAGAGTCAGAAGGGTCCCTGAAATCAGGGCTCTACTCAATTAATAAATTAGAGAGGACTAATTCCTCTGAATTTGTAGGAAAGTAGTTTATAATAAGATGTGTAAAGTTTTCCTTTATCACGAGAGATGCTATACAATACAAAGAAAGCCAAATCTAAAAGGGTATTTCATTGAATTCAATCAATATATGGTGCAAATAGTTTATAATGTTTTCGTATGTACATTTCCCCCTTTTAATAAATCCTAAACCAACTATTTTAAATTTGAACATATTTCTTTCACTCTTTGTTCACTTTCCTATTTATATTTTTACGCAATTGCAAATTTACTTGCTGTAGATTGGATGCTCTCCCATTCAACCTCACTGAAGTTTAATCCCCACTGTAAACTGTTGAGGGTGGGAAAATCCTATTGTGGTAATTGAAAGGTGGTGCCTTATAGAGGTGATTAGATTGTAGGACCTTTGTGTAGTGAATGGATTAATAATGGTGGTCATGGGCATGGGTCTAAGGGATCTAAAAGGAGAGCATGAGAGAGTCTCTCTCTCTCCTCTATCACTTTCTGCCATGTGAGACACCTGCATTGCTGTAAAGCCACCACCAAAAAAGACCCTCACTAGATGTGTTCCCTGGACTTTGGACTTTCTAGCTTCTGAAACTGTAAGCACTAAATTTTGTTTTCTTACAAATGCCCCAGTTCCAGGTACTCTGTTATAAGCAACAGAAATGGACTAATAGAGTATTGTAGATATAAATATAAATTATGCTTTTTACCTTCCTATTATTTCCCTATGATACTGTAATACTCATAATTATAAATTTTAATGGTTATATAATGATCCACTGAACAGATAAACAATTTAAATATCCATGTTATCTATGATATCAAAATTTTGAAAATAATGGATAACTTAAAATGACCTTTTATAGACTATATCCTTAGGAAAAAGGGGTTACTGAATAAAATTATATAAAATTTTCATGACTCTTGATAAAAATGCCAAATTTCTTTCCAAGGCTGTATGATTTATATGGCCACTAGTAATATCTGAATGCATCAATTTTATAATATTGCAACTATTACATTTTCTGAAACCCAAAGAATATTTCTGAAAATGTGTTCCATATCAGGTTATCTGTGATGTTTCTTTAACATGCCAATTCTGGGTCTCACTCTTATTCTAATAAATGAAAATCTCTTAGCTAAGACTAGGATTATACATTTTCAATAAATTCTTAACATTTATACAGTAAAATTTTCACAATAAAGTTTGAGAACTATTCTAATAAGGTATATAATGCTTTTTGAGATTACCTAAATAACTCAAATTATAAAAATAATGATTGATAGCTAACATCTACTGAGTGCTTTCCAATTATCAGACTCTGTTCTAAGAGCTTTTACATCTATTACCTTATTTAAGCCAAACAATAATCCTAATAGGTATAATTATTATACCAATTTTACAGATGTAGAAGCTGAGAGGCACAGAGGTTAAGAAGCTCTATCTTGTAAATAATTATTATACCAATTTTACAGATGTAGAAGCTGAGAGGCACAGAGGTTAAGAAGCTCTATTTTGTAAAAAAAAAAGAACCCTAAAATTTCAATCCAGGTTGTCAAGCTCAAATCTGAGCTCTTAACTTTTGTACTATACCACCTCTCTTATGTCAATTATTTCCCTAGATATGAATCCACCATAAACCATTCATTCTCTTGACAAATGTTCTACCTAAGGGCAAGGAAGCATATCTGATTAAGTTGGCTATAGGAAAAATAAAGTTGTATAAAATAAACACACAGAGAAACAATATTTGTCAGGTAGCCATAAAAAGATATTTTATACATACAGTGCTATTTTTATATTCATATATATGTGAAAAAGACATATCACGACCTGGCTAACAGCTTCTGAAATATGATGATGCACAGACTAAGATTAGATTCATTTTAACATAGCTCATGTAATATGTACGATGGATTGAAAAAGAGACATCTCAGATTCCAAACCCTGGAACACATTCTGGGATTTATAAACAAAGAGGAACAAATTACTAAATGACTGATAACTAGAATCTACTTAGCATATATTCATATCTAGTATTTCAGCAACTTAATATAAAACTACCAGTGAACTTTGTAGTTTAATGAAACTACAACCCAGGGTGATTTATGGGAGTAGTATGTAAAGTATATATAGTTCTTTTAATAATCATCATGCTTTTCTGGATTCAGCCCATTTTATGCACACTATTGTCAGTTAATTATCCTTTGAAGGACAGCTCCAAATATGCTTTTCCTGTTTAAAAATTTTCTTTCCTTTGTCTTTCAAGTCCCTCTCTCCAACATAGCTTCCCATTACTTTCCGTTATATACTTAATGCTCTGGACACTCATTATTTCCCAGATAACTCCTGTTATTTTTTATAGCCAAAATTTTGCTCCTACAATCCAGCTTATCTTTGGATACTGATAACTCAAATGCTCTCTCCTTATTAAACCTTTCTTGACTGGCAAAAAAGGAGATACACTCTCCTTTTGGAATACTTTGTACTTCTTTTTATAAGTGGGAGGGCTCAGGCTTAAGGTCATTGACTTCATTAAGGAAATCGCGAAGTGTGAGGGACCTTGCCAGGCAATGAGAATACAGGATGACTGTGATAGATGTGATTCCTCCTCTCAGGGTGTTTTCAATCTGGCAGAGAGTTCTAGTCCTGTTTTATAGTGTTTTATTTTTAAAAGAATGGTTGTTTAGAAAAGCCTGCTAATCTTTCAGTTATCTAAAGCGGTAGGAACACTGTTCAGACCCTTTACCAATTTCTTGCTAATCCTCATCTCCCTCCCCCATTCCCACTGTTAAGGGATGCCCCAACCCCTACTGACCTTAACATATGCATTCTGCTTCTGTACAAATCACTTGCTAAAATAAATGGGTGAATAAACAAAGTAGCATAACCAACGCCATTTTAGGCTGCTCCGCCATTTTAGAACATAAGTTTCATTTTCTCAGCAATGGCTTACCTTACAAGAAGTGCTGGAAAGTCCCTATGGGGAATCCAGGGTGGGGAGGGGCTACAGGGCTAACTGCAAAATTAGCTTATGTACCGCTGGCTTGCTTGCATTGGCTAGATTGTGTCAGGCATGAAAAATTCCCGCCTAGCTAAAAATAAAAGCCGTGAGAGGTTTCAACTCAGGGCTGTGCTCCTCGATTGGCCTGGGTAGCCCTGGCTGCCAGAAATAAACTCTTCTCCTTTTCCTATCACCCGGTTCTTGTGGGCAAATTTCTTTTACCCGTCGGACATTGGCCATAACACCACCTCTGGTGATTTCAGTTCTGTTCTCTCCTTTTGAAAGTTCAATGATTTATTGTGGTTGTTGTGTATTTTATACAGTTTTATTTTTCTTTCCTTTAAAAAAAAAAAATATATTTATTTATTTATTTTCAAGCTCCCACTTATGAGTGAGGACATTCTTTTTCTGTAAAGGGCCACAAAAAATGTTTACATTTTGTAATGCTGAATATACTAAATATCCTGACTTGAGTATCACATATTGCACACAGGTATGGATATTCAATGCTGCACCCTACAGATATGTACAGTCAACTACGTTTCAATACAGTAAAACAAACAAACAAAAAAACCCCCACAAGAATTAATGTTCTTAAACCAATTCACTGATTAAATACAATCCCTATAAAAACAAACAAAAATAAACACCTTAAAACCATAACAAGAACTTTACCATTGCAATGAGGCATATTAATCTCACAGGCAAATCAACTAAGATACCAGCATTTTAAAGTGAAATTCTCAATGGGATTATATCAAACTAAAAAGCTTCTGCACAGCAAAAGAAACAATCAATAGAGTGAAAAGACAACCAACAGAGTGGGAGAAAAATATTTGCAAAATATGCATCTAACAAAGGATTAATACCCAGAATATACAAGGAACTCAAACAACTTAACAGAAAAAAAAACAAGCAACCTGATTAAAAAATGGGCAAAGGAGCTGAATAGTTATTTCTCAAACGAAGATATACAAATGGCCAACAGACACATGAAAAAATGCTCAACATCACTCAGCATTTGGGAAATGCAAATCAAAACCACACTGAGATATCATCTCATTCCAGTTAGGCTAGCTAATATCCAAAAAACAGAGAATAATAAATGCTGATGAGGATGTGGAGAAAAGGGAACCATCCTTCACTGTTGATGGGACTGTAAAATGGTGCAGTCATTATGGAAAATGGTATGTAGTTTCCTCAAACAACTACAGATAGAACTGCCATATGAGTCAGCTATGCCAGGCTGGATATATATCCAAAGGTATGGAAATCATCATGTTGAAGTGATATCTTTACTCCCATGTTTACTGCAGCTCTATTTACAATAGCCAAGAGTTGGAACCAGCCTAAATGCCCATCAACGAATGAGTGAATAAGGAAAATCTGGCAGATCTACACAATGGAATATTACTCTGCTGTAAAAAAGAATGAAATACTACCATTTGCAGAAACATGGATGAACTTAGAGAAGATTATGTTAAGTGAAATAAGCCAGGTACAGAAAGAGAAACACCACATGTTCTCCTTTATATGTGGGAGCTAATAAAAATAAACAAACAAATAAATAAGTAGGGGGAAAAAAGACACAACCATCACAATAATTCTTTGAACTTGTTAAGAGAACAGATATGATGTTGATGGGAGTGGGAAAGAGGGAGAAAAGGCGGGGGAGGCAGGAATTGGAAAAGGGCCATGAAAATCAACTACATTGTATAATGATAAATTTTAAAAAATAAAATTAAAACAAATAAAGCAAAATTCTAATGACATTCTAATACTGTATTCTGTTCTTTTGAATATCTTTGGGTCCATTTCATAAACTACTCTTATGTTTTGATACTATGTGTAAGGGATTATTAAGAGATCCTCAACATGTCCAACTTTTAATAATTTAAAAGTTTAATATTCTATTAAAGTCAATAGTAAGGCTTTCTAAATATAAAGTACTGGTGACAATAGACTTTCTTGTCTTTATACTTTTTACTATATCCAAATTAAGTAGAAGAAAAACAGATGACCATCTAGTCTATAGCCCATAGTGTTTTATGAAACCTAATTAGACCTACTTGTTTTACATTAAGAAATATAAAGTATTGGCTAGCCAGTTAGCTCAGTTGGTTAGAGGTGATGCTGATGACACCAAGGTACAGGGTTCGATCCCTGTACGAGCCAGCCACCACAAAAATAAATAAATATATAAAATGTTTTTAAAAATATAAAATATAAGCACATTGGCTTTCTTCTGAATTAAGAGCTAGCAAATCCAAGAGAAACCAGCAATCTCTTGGACTCTGTAAATTACTGCTATAGATCAAAATCTCTTTATATTTTATATTTTGTTACATATTGAAATTCTTAAACATATATAATATTAGTTTAAAAGGCAGTATTTATCTTGTAAATTAATGCCCAGGAAAAGGTTGGTGGCTGCCTCTGAATGTGGCTCAATTCTTGTGAAATACAAACAGGAAGTTTTATATTGGTAACAAGATTTTCCTATATGAAATGAGGTAACATTTTACCTACTGTATACATTCTCAAAATACTTCTAAAACGTCTGTGGGGGAAAAAAAGTCTGTGGAAGCACAGAGATTGAATATTTCATAGGCTTTTCTCTCATTTGTCTCTCTCTAATCCTACCATCTGCCATTGCTGGAAAGTGAAAGGAAGGTGGGGAGATAAGCAGGATGGGACTTAATAGCCTGCTGGGCTTACTGTTTTTTCTAAAGAGCTATGAAGTTTTGAGATGCCACTTAAAGAAATGAGCAAAATAGCTCGAGCAGTTGAAGACCATTTTGTAAATCAACTTAATTACCCTATAATGCTGTTGAGCACTTTTTCATCCATAAAGTTGGATGCATGTTTTTTAAAAATTGATTGGAAATCTTTAACCAAAGTGTTCAATAAATGGAACACCAAAAACTTCAGCTTTTGAAATGTTTTAGTGAACTGCAGCATAGAAAACACAGCTTGTAAAGAAGATGTTGAAATTCATCCCTTCAAAAACAAGGGAGGAATTAGATAAAGAATAAAAGCTCATACAGGATACAACATTTAATTTTGAAATTGTATAATTGTGCTTTGTAATATCTCAACTTGTGGGAAGAGTCTTTTATTTTGATGGAGCTCCTGTTTTCAAATGAAATGAATATATTTGTTATTTTCTACAGACTTTAAAATTGAGAAGACCTACAATTTTGCAACATCTTTTTTTTTTTTTTTCTTTTTGTCTTTTTTCGTGACCGGCAACGGATCGCAACCCTCAGTGTCGCGCCCGTACCGGACCGGGACCGGCCACGGGATCGCAACCCTTGGTGTTGCTCCCGCCCCTCGCTCAGCCAGTGAGCGGCCGGTCTGTATGCGGGATCCGAACCCTCGGCGGGAGCGCCACCGCGCTTCCCAAGCGGCGCACTATAGCAGTGCGCCACCGGGCTGGCCCTGCAACATCTTAATATGGACAAACATTCCAAAGAATCTTTTTAAAGAGTTTAAACTTGTAAAAATATTTGTCAAAGGAAGAAGCTCAAGGGAGTAAAAAAAGACACCACCTGTAAAAATACTTGGGCTAAAATATTTAAGCATTTAAATATTTTTTGAAGAAGATTACAGGCAATTTATTTTAAAAAACTAGTAAGACCATTTAAAAAATTATACTTTTTAGTAAAATACCTGTGACACAATGTTACCAACAGGTCAGGCTCGGCTTGCACTCTCGCCTTAAACAAATGACCTGAAAATCCCAAAATTGATGCAAGGATTGGAAGGTTTATTCAGATTACCCATACTCAACTAAATATCTAACCAAGCAAACAAATACAGAGAAAAGAGGAGCAGTGGGGTCCAGTTTAGTGTAGTCCTAATCGGTGGGGCCAACCTATTCCATTAACAGTAATTGATAAAAGTAGTCCTCCCCACTGTTTTCAGCATAAAGAAGTAATCAACTAGATTTAAATCTGAAAAACAAAGCATAACCAGGAGCCCTCCAGGGTGCACCTATACAGACGTGGGTACCATCCAACCAAACAGCAAAGGGCTCAGTAAATCAGAGAAAGGTAAAGAGAATGAAGCATTGTCTTGTCAGAATTTAGGTCAGGGACTCGAGGAGAGAGATCTGCCAGCAGCAGAGTCATGGGAGCAAAATAGTCCCAGTAGCCACTTGCCTCCAGCTGCTAGAGTCTTCTCTGGTGCCCAAAGCTTTCCAATTTTTGCCAGTGATTAAATTAGGCTCTCTGATTCCAAAGTCATAGAAATAAACAATGTACCCAAATAGTAAAGAAAGCAACAGCGTTATTAAAAGAGAAGATAGATTTATGCATAAGGGGTTAGCAACAGTAAAGCTAGCCCCCCCCCCCCCCCCCACCAGGGGAGCTGTTCAGGGCCTTTTATAAAGAAAGGAGTTAAGGGGTGGCAGGCCAGTGTCACTGGAGGTGGTCTGTTCTGTTTTTCCCGGTTGTGTCATGGGTGCATGCTCAGTAGGCAGTGGTGTTCATCACTGTCACCTCAGGAAGGTCACTGTAGTAGTCACCTTGATGCTTTGTGTACAGGTGGGAATACCTAAAGGGGTCTTAAAGTTAATCTGTAACTTTTACAATTATAGTAAACAAGCCTTGGGGAGGGGTTTTGCAACTCAGTAAATATCTGTTTCCTTCTTATCTCAGTCTATTTTGTCAGGGCACCCCATGGGGTAATCATTTGCCCTGAGGGGTCTCATGACTGAGGAGTGAAAAAGTAACAAAATGTCCTCTGCAAGGAAAATGGAGTCAGTTTGGTTCATAGGCCTAGCCTTACTCTGTTTCAACAATACTATGAACATATGGCTAAAAAATGACTTAAAGCATTTGAATACATACAAAAATAATTATCCTGCTTATGTCACTTTTTATTATGTTAAGATAATATAAATAAAATTTTTAACTGCCACTTTGAAGTAATAGATGTTTGTTATTTTTTAAGAAAGAGTTTTATTTTTGAAAATAGCCTTTGGTATACTAGTTTTATGAATCCATCAATTTACTGATCCAATTTGTTGGTCAATAAATAAAAATTTCAAAAATGTATACAACTCCATTTATTTTTTAATGTTCATTTTTCTCAAATATCACCTTATGAGGAATGATAAATTATGTGTTTAGCATGTTGATAAACTGTCTGACACCTACTTTACCGTGCTCACTAGGTTTTAGGAACCAATCGGCCTTAGTCAACAAATAACACTGCTTGAGACTCTGGCCAATAATTGAGCAAACTTGGCTGAAGAATGAATGAAATGTTGCGTTCTGAGAAACATTATGACCCTTCTAAGATAAACGCCAGAAAAAAATTGGGATTCTAGGTAGGGATTCAATTATTGCACTATGGTCTTATGACACTTCAAAAAACAGTTTGAGTACATATTCTCTGAATCACAAATTCTACTTCTGGGAATTTCTCCTATAGTCCTATACTTGCACATGTGAAAAATATGAGTACAAGCATTTTTATTACATTGATATTTGAGTAGCAAAAGATGGAACACATCCAAATCACCATCACCAGAGGACTGCTGAACTGAATGATGTATATCCATACAATGAAATGCACTGCAGCTAAAAGTGATAGGTCTGTTTATGCTTATATGGAAAGAGCTTTGAGATAAAATGTTAAATAGAAAGAGAAAGATGCAGAACAGTATATTTCCATAAGAAGTATGTGTGTGTTTTTATTCATATGTATTGTGTTGTGGACCTGAACCCCTTCCCCCACCCTTAAATATTAACTGACTAGCTTTTCTGCTTCTGTAATTAGCTTGTGCAAGGTTTTACAGGCCCCTGCGGGTGGGACTTTCTGGTAAGGGCCTAACCACACAATGGGTGGGCTGCTGGGCAATTCCCCAGTTCCTCGTCTGTATACCACCCCGCTGAAAGCCACCAATGAATTTAAAAGTCACCTCAGGTGATCAATAAGCTGTATACAACTCATCCTGTTGCCAAAGTCTGCCTACCAAACTGTATAAAAAGTGCGTGTGTTAAGAGCTCGGGGCTGCTTCTGTCCTGAAAACAGAGCGACCTCAGCATGCTGGAATAAAAACCTCTTGCTTATTGCAACGATCTCTGCCTCCTGGTCTTTGCGAGATGAGCCTTCCCAACAAGTAAGATTCACGCTTTCGGGCCAGTCTTACGATGTATACATATATACGCACTTACATGCACATGTAATACAAATATCTGGGCCGGCCCGGTGGCGCACTGCTACAGTGCGCCGCTTTGGAGCGTGGTGGTGCTCCCGCTGAGGGTTCGGATCCCACATTCAGACCGGCCGCTCACTGGCTGAGCAAGGTGCGGGCGCAGCACCGAGGGTTGCGATCCCGTTGCCGGTCCTGGTCCGGTCTGGGCGCGACACTGAGGGTTGCGATCCGTTGCCAGTCACGAAAAAAGACAAAAAAGGAAAAAAAACAAAAACAAAAACAAATATCTGTGTGTGTATATATATGTATATATATTCATGTGTGTATGCATGGATCACCTCTGTAACAAAGGCATTTTAATTATTTTAAAAATTTATTTATTTTTTGGCAGCTGGCTGGTATGGGGATTCGAACTCTTGATCTTCCTGTTGTCAGTACCACACACTACCAACTGAGTCAATCAGACACCACTTGCCTCTGTAAAAGAGGTTGCTTCTAGGGAGGAAAACTGGATGGCAGGGCAGGTTTGATGTTTACTTTTTTGGGGTGTACCTTTTTGGTAGCTTTATAAGCACACTTTACATACTTTCAAAATAACTGAAGTAAAAATATTTGAAAAATAATAATGATCTTTAATTGGATATGTTTTCTATTCTAGAACAAATAATTAAATGTAAGGACAATATCAGAATTGCTAATTTAGAAAAAAAAAAAAAAGTAGAAAGCTTCAGACCAGCAAGAATCCATTCAAGTTGTCCATGAGCAATAATTTACTCAATACAAAATACAAATTTAAATCAGACTATAATGGAGAAATGAGTTCCAAACAGAAATATCCAATATGCCTAAATGGAGAAGTATTAATGTTAGATTTTCCCCCTAAATCTAAATTAGAAATCTACTTCTTTCACTGAATTTTAACTGTAAAGTTATTTTACCTTCCTCACTCAGTCTGGAAATTCCAGTATTTGAAGCAAAAATAAAATATTAGTTAAATTTCCAATAGCTAAGTATCTCTCTCTTTGAAAGTTTATAGTCACACTCAATTAAACTACCTAATTCTCTCACCTCCTCCCCTGAAAACAAACAGGATTTTGTGCAGTTTCCCATTTCACTGATATCAAGAAGTTTTCCTTGAATATCCTCTACAGAATTAAAAGATATTTAACTCTGTAACTTCACAAAATTTTCTGCAAGTAGATTTTCTACATGTAGATAATGCTTGAGAGCCTATATAAGAGGCATAATTTTTATTTTTTCCAAAAGAAGTTCCTATATGCAATCACTCTCCTTTTATAGTCAACTAAATCAAGACTAATTTAAATTTGTTTTAAAATAGCAGTTATCCAACCATAAGAAAACATAAAGATTGCTTTATCCAATTTTAAACATCTCTCAGCATAGCTCCATTATTATTTAATTTCATATTTAGTCTTTGTTGGTGTGTTGCTATAAAGGGCCAGACTGTAAAAACAAATTATGGCAAATATCTCCACAGTTTACTTCTGTCTGGTGCAGATGTTTCATTACCTCTTATTACCTCAGTCTTTCCCTCTATGAATTTCAAATAGTATAAAAATAGAGAACAGTGAGAGGTGAAGTTAAAGAGCCAAGAAGAGATCAGATCATTACTGGTCATGCACGTTGTAATAAAAAGCTGGATTTTGTTCTGAAACCCATTAAAGAATGGTAAACCATAAAGTACCAAAATCAGACTTGTATTTTTTTTAAATTAAGAAGTGATAAGCTGAATTTCATTTGAATTTAACTAACAAAAAGAAACTGAAAAGAAATCTAAAGGAATTGAACTTCATTATGTAACTTCAAAATAAGAATGGTAAAAAGGATTCCCTTAAGGTTAAAAAATTAGGAAGTTAGAATTATATTTATTTATATTTTTGTTTCCTAATAGGTAATGTCTAAACATCAGTCAGTACAGCAGTTTACTATTTAATAAAATAAGAAACTCCTAACACCTAAACAGTAACCACCCCTTGACTTTTCATTTTTAAATAACAGATATCTAAATGTACTTTGAGATATTTCTTTAAGAAAAATTAATAGAGAAATTGTGTCCTAAAAGCAACATAACTATAAAAAGTAACAAATGATTTTCAGGGGGGAAATATGTATAATCAATTATGATTCAATAAAAAATTTAAAAAATAAAAAAATAAATTTAAAAAAGAGGAGAGGAATAAGTGACTTCTCCTCAAGCTAAGGAGCCTTTGAGCAGGCTATCCAAAAAGTATTAAATGCCCTTCTGAGCCATATAAGTTATATGTTGAGGGACAATATAGGCTGTAAATCTTTTATAAATTATAAGTTATATGCTGAGGGACAATATAGACTCTAATCTGTTATAAATTATATGTTATATGTTGAGGGACGATATTGACTGTAATCTCTCACACACACACACACACACACACACACACACACACACACTCGCTCTCTCTCTCTCTCTCTCTCTCTCTCTCTCTCTCTCTCTCTCTCTTCCCCCATAGCAAAAATCAAGTTCTCTTTTTATCCCTTGATAGATTCTCACACATTTAAACACAGATGCATTTTTTAGTCTTATCCAAACATCTTCAGATTTTCAACCATTTCATCTATTGCATAATTTTTTAAATCTTCACAATTCTATTAACTGTTGTTTCACAATAAAATTCACATCTTATTCTGCTAATGTTCTTAAAACATGGTATACAGAGCTGAATGTAATACTCTAAATGTAGTGTGCTGAATGCAAATAACTGCAGACATAACATGTAATCTAGATAATACAATTCTGCTTAGTCATAGTATAAGGTTTTGTGTTATAATTTATTAGCTACTTTATTTGTTTGTAGTTACTTTATCACTGGTTCACATAATAATTACACTTAAACAAAACCAAAGTTCTTTTTCGTACAACTGCTTCTAAGCCAACACATTCCATCTTATATTTGTAATTACATTTTTGTTTTTACTGAAATGAAGTGATTTTAATATATTTTTATCATATTGATTTTGTTTCATATCTAGCCTACGGAGATCAGTGATAATGAACTAAAAATACTTTAAAATCAACTATTCTCTCAACATTGTATAATAGACACATTTGATAAATGAGCTTTCTGTATCTCATAAGTGATTAAAAATACTGAACAAGAAGCAACAAAAACAGAACACTTTAACAACAGAAATTTTCTTCCAGGTTGACCCAGAATTATTAAACAACAACTTTTTGTAACATCTCTAATAAAGTCACAAGGAAATAATGAAAAGCTTATGAAATTATTTATCAAAATCAAATTTCACCATCTTTTTTAGCATTTCCCTTATTAAATCACCTAGTAATTCTATCGTCATTCTTAAATTTATCGTCACTTACATTTTATTATTACTTTAAAATTATTTTCTTTTAAATAATCCGTGAAGTAGAACAGTATCATTATGCTCATTTAACAGCTGAGGAAACTAAGACCTGAGAGGCTAAGTAAATTAGCTATCATGTTACACGGCTAGTAACTGGAATATACTAAACTTAACTGTAGGAAGTTTAAATCATAGTCCAGTACGCTTTTCATCACCCTGCAGCAGTTACATTTATGATCTAATGATTCCTATACTCTAAATCCAGTTCATAATGATTTCTTACCTAGATCACAGGTTAGCAAACTTTTTCTGTAAAGGGACAGATTCTAAATATTTTCGGCTTTGCATGACATATGGAACTACTCAATTCTGCTGTTGAAGAGTGATGGCAGCCAAAGGTTAAAATATAGATGAATGAGCAAGGCTATGTTCTAATAAAACTTTATTTAACCTTTATTTATCATTATCCTTCCAAGGATCAAGAGTGTATTTCTTTAAAAAAAAAATAGTAGTTTTATAAATAAAGACTAAACCTATGCATTGGATTGCTCTGACTCAAAATAATATCTTGAATATTTAGACTCTAGTATCCGCTCACTTTTTCAAAATAGGACATTAGCAACATGAGTTCCCAGTCAGTAAATGTACAGCTTAATTTTCCCCCC